>NC_080583.1:33590914-33893944 GCF_029962835.1 Magnolia sinica
AAAAATCATCAAGGGCCACCCCAATACAAAGCTTGAAAGGTTCAAGGTGGCATGGGTAGAAGGACTACCACATGTCGTATGGGCATATTAGACCACGGCTTGGACAACTACCTGGGAAACATCCTTCTCACTAGCCTTTGGTCCCGAGGCAATGGTCACAGTTGAAATTAGAATGCCCACATGTTGAACCGAGATGTTCTGGCCAAAAGAAACCGAAGGCCAAATACTACTAAATTTGACTTTCTCGAAGAACTTAGAGATAATACACAAATAATAGTTGTTGTCTATCAGTAGAGAGTTGCTCAGTACTACAATTCAAGAGTGAAGTAAAGAAGATTCAGAGTAAGAGACTTGGTGCTCCGAGAAGTCTCCCTTAATTCGAAAGAACCCAGCTCGGGAGCCTTAGGACTGAGTTAGGAAGGACCTTATAAAGTCAACGCTATAGTTTGACTAGGGACATACCAGCTAAAAGACTTAAAAGGATGAGCTTTACCCCATCCTTGGAATCCAGAGCACTTGAATATCTACTATCAGTGAAAACTAATCAGTTTAAGCTTTACAAACGCTTCAGGCATCCCACTTTCAACAAACACCTCAGGTGTTAGCTACTTGTAATAATTTTTTGTTAATCAAAGTACATTTTTCCTACATCAACAATTGTTCTACTTTCTTTAAGTGACAAGTGTAGTGACTAAAGAGCGGAGGAAAGGGTAAGGCCTAAGCAGGCACCCTTCCAACTGCAATAAACTAGTGGCTTCTATCTTGATCAAACAAAAGGGCTGAGGAGAGGGAAAGGCCGAGGAAGGCACCCTCCAGCTGAGCACGTTGCCATAAATGGGCAACGATCAAAGGAAAATAACCCAGTAAAGTCACCTTCCATACTGACCTAAGTACTCGGGAATAATCTAAGAGACGTCCCAAGGAGACTCTACAGGGTCCAACCCTACCACCCTTTACCAAATAATAAGCCTTGTTCAGTAAAGTGGATAAGGAAAGAATGACAAATATTGCTGCAAGGAATTAGAATCCCGACCAAAGCTCTCACTTCGGAGCTCGACCAAGTCAATGTCGAAAGTGGGAGTGGAAACTAATATACACACAAGCACATGCCAATTAGAGAAAGATCAAAGATTTAAAATAAATTTTTATTATTATAAATAGAAAAATTTACAAGATACAAGGCACGACTAGAAAGATCCAGAGGCTACAAAATTTATGGCTAGCATGGATGGCTTATTGCTTAGTGAGGACGACACATTCCTTATCAATAGCTTGCTATGAGGTGACCTAAGTAACGCCTTCCTCGTTAGCTATTGAGCCAGCCTCATCATCCATCCATGACATATTAAACTCAGGGAGGCATTTTTAGACCTCCTCCCAGTTGTTCAGGAAGCTAATGTCGAAGAACTCATTTAGCTCAGCCTTGTGGTCCTCGGAGGCCTTGTAGGCTTCCACCATAGCCACCACTTTCACTTGGATGTTGGCTTCTACCTCAATCGCCCGGGCCCCTATCTCAGCCATCCTAGCCTTCAGCTCAGCATTCATTTGCCGCTCCACCACCAACTGAGAAGAAGCGTCAATCAATCAGGAAATGCCAACCTTGTGCTCCTCCTTGGCTGCCCTTAGGGCATGAATGAGAGACTCATCCTCGGCACAGGATGCTTCCTGAGCCTTTGCAGCCACCAACAACTCCTGGGCCTTTACTTCAAGGTTGGCCTTGAAAGCACCTAACTGGCAGTCAACCTCCTTGATTTGACCCTTTAGATCGAGCATGAGTTATTGGACCATGATGGCATCAAGGGCCTCTAATGATAGAAAAGAAGTCAATTTAGCCAAAGAATAGTAAAAATGAAAGAAACTATATAACATTCTAATGAACAACATACCTTAATGGTCGAGTTCCCCATCGCAAGGAGGTAGTTTAGATGCAACAACAGCAAGGAGTTCACCTCCTCAAGCATAGATCTCTTACCCTAATTCAAAAGCATGATCAGGTAGCTTGGGAAGGATGAGAATAAAGGCCCCCTGTAGTGGCACCCCCATGAGCTGATCCCTGGTGGTCAGAAGCACCCTTTGCACTAAAGCCTCCTTGGCTCGGGCTTGCTCAGCCCTTAGGGAGGGCATATCCAAATCAACCACCTCTTACAGCCGACCAAAAGGGGCAACAGTAACAGTGACAACCCTGGGAGCTGCCGAATCAACTATGAAGGCAACAACAGTGGCAACCTCAACCATAGTCAGATCAATTGTAGGGGCAGTAGCGATGCCCGAAGGGGTATGAGGAAAAGGAGGAGCCACAGGAGTATGTGTTTCCTTCTTCGCAGTTGCTCTCAGCCCATCCAATTCAATGACCGGAGACCTCCTCTTCCTTGATTGAGGACGATCAGACATTTCTATATAAAAAAATAAAAATAAAAATAAAGAAGTGAAAATTTAGTTAGAAGACTACCGACCAACGACAGTAAGCCATCAAGATGAGAAACCTACTAGCTAGAGTAAGACTGAATTGACACAGAAGCTCGATAATGACCAACCTCCTATAATCTTGATGCTCAGTAAGTCACAATCGTGCCACCCCAACCTACTGAAGAAGATAGTCAGGGAGGCTGGACTGCGACCTAGGAAAAGCTGTAGACAAAAATAACATGACATTAGCACCAGAAGAAAGTAAATAAAATGTAAGTACAACAACTGGGTATATGCCATCCAACTTGGCCACTAGAGCCTCCCATTCTCCAGATGTAAAAAACCACTTGTCCTTCCAACCCTTGTTGGAGGATGAATTATTGGTAATGATGGCTTAACCCTTGCCCGGCTAAGAAAAAAATAATACCAGCCATGAGAGTCGGAACTACTCTTGGTCTGGTATAAGTGAAGGAGCTCATCCACTGTGAGCTCGGAGTTCTCGACCAGCTATTAGAGGACATAGTAGCCGTAAATAGCCCCTCATACATTGGGGTTTAGATGCCCCGAGATGACTCTGAGGCAACAAAGTACCTCTCTCACTAGAGGAGAGAGAGGTAAATGCAAACCGTATGTAAAGAAGGCGGGATAATATGCGACCTCCCCCTTAGGAGGTTGGCTCGAGACCTCTGCAACTTGGGGAAGGCAAAGACCCACCGAGCTAGGAATGCTGTGAATTGACCTGAGATATTTCAGATAAGCCATAATCAACTGTGACATAAAGGTGTCAGTAGTAAGGACCAGATCACCAGAGGCTGAGGTTTAGGCTGACTCCTTAGCTTATGTTTCCACCTCAAATGGTGGTAAGGTGATAGGTCCCTAAGATTTGGAGTCAATAGATGGTAGGGACCTAGATTCAGAAGTGCTACCCTCTAACTCATCTAGAAGATGGTCAGAAATGGTGACCGCACTAGAATCCTCCTCAGAAGACATCAAGGAGGACAAGACAAGGGAAAAGAAAGCATAAGGAAAAAGAGAGAGGAGATATCGAAGAGTGTACCGAGAATGCTCCAGCACAAGGATTTCAAGAGCAAGAAGACGCTAGAGGCTTGGGAAGTCAATGGAAGGAAGAGTGGTAGCAGATCGGAAGAGCTCGAACACCTCACAAAGAGAATGAGTGAAAATAAATGCAGATTCATGATATTTATAAAATCCTAGCCTACTGCAACTATCCCCGTACAACGCCATGTGTCAACACAGGATTCCAAGGTGATGCTTCGACTGACGCACCTCTCCATGTGGCATCAAGGGATTCACCCGAGTAGAGGCATAACTACCTGAGTGACAGATATCACCCCCTGATTCACTTAGAATTTGAGGTGACATTTGCAATAATGGTACACCTTTTCAGTTTTCGTATAGAATTAATGCCGCCTTTTCAACTTTACGCCAGCTGCCGAGCTTTTAGCTCTCGCCTCTAATAGTTAGCGAAAAATCCGGGCTGAGTTCAAAATTTAGTAAATCTAAGTTGTTTAATAATTGAATATGAAATTCTCGTGTATACAGACCAATATATGATCTCACTTTCAGCCTCATGTAAGCCGAGCTCAAAAGTGGGGGGGAACTTTTGTGGGGAAAACCAAACTGGTCTCTCACACGGGAAGAGCCACAGTTATTTACAAGTGATATACCTCCGAGCTGAGGTAGACCTTGAGTTAGGGTGATTAAAGTCCAAGCAGAAGGGCCATCAACATAAGACGAGTAGTTCTTATGACCCAGAGATGAGCTGCCAACTGAGTTGTCCGAGGAAAAAGCTCGGTGGCAGAGGACTCACATCACCAGGAATGTCTACAATGCAAGAAAGGGACCAATGGGGAAGGAGCTTGAGCCCCAAGCTCCCTAGCACCTCAAGTTGACTAGGTTGACTACCGCTAGAGGCTGTATAAGGAACCTTGAAGGGATCTCTCCCTAGACCAGGAGAGGACTAGGCCCAATCTCGGCTGAAGATTAATCTGATAAATATGGGCTTAACGACATCTTCGGACATAGGTTTCCATCAGAACATGGACTCTCCAACAATCACATTAATATATGACTATTTTAGAACCGCCATTAAGACTATATTTACAATCATCAGAGGGAAATGTGAGATCTAAACCCAAGTCTACACCATCGAAATTACAACGTACAAGCCTAACTTAGGTATCAGAGTGTCCATAGCTGGCCACTAACTCCCCCCCACTATTCATATATTCCCTATCTTTTACAGGTTCATCATAGGGTGTAACTCTACATTGATCGTATCTATTGGCCAAAATCCAGCAACAAAAGTAGTGACCCATAGTATTGAATCAAATTAGGTACTACTTGTAAGTGCTATAGTTTATATCCCTGTTTGTTGTCAAATTTGTAGTGCCAAAATCACTATTATACTCTGTTATATATAACTTGCATAAGTGAAGCTCTCTCAAGGATCAACATACATGTACAAGCTAAGCTCACATCAAGCAACGCTCTCAAAGACAAGACTCTTGAATGCAAGAACTGCTCACAAGACTCAAGATGAAAAGAAAAAGAAAGTACAAGGCAAGACTCAAGCTGAACTCAAGACTCAAGTTGAAAGTCAAGCTGAACTCAAGACTCAAGCTGAAACTCAAGCCACTTTCATGATTGAGCTACTTCAAGGTTTAGTCTACATCAAGACTTCAAGGCTCATTCTTCATGGTCTCTTGTTTCAATGTCCATACTTCATGATTGAGGTTTGTTTGACCATAGGATGACCTTAGAAGTAGGTCATTTCGGATACATAAGTCGAATGTTATTTTACATGTGATTGGTCTGTTCTTCGACTAGTCTTAGGTCCTTCGACTAGTCCTAGACTTGCTTCGACCGATCTAAGAAATTCCTGGATCGATCGTAAGTTTGTTACAAATTCGGATAAAATCTGTTAGGCTTCGACAGTCCAGGAATCTGTTCGACCGATCGTAGGAACAGTGTCGACGCATCTTCGACCAATCGTAGAATCTACGACTCGAAGTCCAGAAACCTTTGCGGGACCTACGACCGATCGAAGGAAACCTACGACCATCGTAGGTGACCTACGACGATCGTAGGAGAGCTACGACGATCGTAGAAGCGGTCAAAGCAAATCCCGCCGGATTTTTCAAATATACGTTAGAGCTTCGACTAGTCGTAGAGCACTCTAGACCATCGAAGACCTGATCTTCTCACCTATAAATAGAGCACGAATCTCAAGAAATCATCGATTTAATTATAGTATTCAAGCCAGTCTTCGTCGAACTTCTGAGAGATAATTTTGTGCTCCATCTAAGCTAAGTGTGCTTATTTAATATCTTCTTTCCTTAGCTTTATTTTAATTGATTTTGTTTCGGCTATTTCAATCTGATTTGAAAAGAGGAATTGTTATTCCCTTTCTTTGGAATCAAAATCAATTAAGGCAAGCCCTATTTGGTTTAATTTAAAATCTATTAGAATTAGAACCATTGTAATCGAGTCTTGGACATTGAACTTGGACATTCAATCATCTACTCGACTTGTTCTACCGGGCTTCTACAACGAAGAAGATATTCGGTATTTTACATATTGTAAATTCCTTTCTATTATTTTGGTTTCTTTCAAGATTTGCGAAAAATCTTGTTATATTGGTTATCCGAGGAAAGCCAGGAAAACTCGAAGTGGGGGTTTTTAATTGTGTAAGCCCACATACAAAGACACAATTGTAAGGGTTTTGGGTAAACCTGGGAAAACCTATCTTTAGTGAACGCTAATATCCCCTGTGTGAGGATATTAGGAGTGGAGTAGCTTTTGTGTGGCTGTTGGATAACAGTTGGTGAACACACAGGCGAACCACTATAAATCCTTTGAGTTGTGGTTGATTGATTTATTCTTTTAATTGTTTTTATTCTTTTTGTGGGATGTATGTATGGTGGTGAATGTTGTAATTATTTCAAGCTTTGTGAGAATGTTGTAATAGCTTAGAATTTACTTTTGCTATTCCTTTATAAGCTTGTTTTTCAATTTCATTTTGAAAGTTGTTCCAACAAGGTTGCACTGCCATTTTTATGGTGTATGGCTGTCCCTAGAACAATACATCTTTAATTACAAGTTATTTCAATTCGATTCATATTTGTTTTTGTATTCCTCTTCAATTTGAGACTTGATACAAAGACCTTTCTAGAAATAAGGTTGTCCTACCATAAACTCTGTTTTTGGTGTAAGGTTGTCCTTAGAATAACGTTTGTATCAACCTCTCAAGATCTAAATTTTGAGGTTGTTTTTCTTTCTTGCATTGTTATTTAATTTGGCTATCATTTTCTTTATTATTCCGCTGTTATAAGTTTTTATTTGGCATTGTCCTATTCACCCCCTCTAGGACATATAGCTTGGCCTTTTCAAGTGGTATCGAGCCTAATAGCTCCTTTTAATTCTTGGATTTAATTCTGAGCTAACGATTTAAGCTATTCAGATGTCAAATTTTAATAGCCTTTCGATCACTAGGCCTCCACCCTTTGATGGCTCCAACTATGCTTATTGGAAAGCCGAATGAGGATCTTCCTCAAATCAATGGATGAAAATGTGTGGCAAGCCACGGTGGTGAATGGAATCCTCCTATCATGGAAGTTACGGGGTTGATGGTTCAAAGTCTATGAAAACCACACCATATTACCAATGGACCACCCTTGAAAAGTGAGAGTAGTGCAAATGCTAAAGCACTAAATGCAATTACTTGCGCACTATCACCGGATGAGTTCAAAAGAATCATTTCTTGTACCGCAAAGCAAGCTTGGGATACATTAGAAATGACACACGAGGGTACTACAATTGTCAAAAATCTAAAGTCCAACTCCTCACAACCAGATTTGAAGAAATTCATATGGAGGAAAATGAGATGTTTATGGACTTTTACACTAGATTGAATGACATTGTAAACTCAATGTGGGGTCTTGGCGATAAAATCCCGGAAAGTAAAGTAAGTGCAAAAATATTACGCTCACTTCCTGAACGGTTCAATTCTAAAGTAACCGCAATCCAGGAACTTCGCGATACGGATAATATGAGGGTTGAAGAACTAGTTGGTTCTCTACAAACCTACGAGTTAAACTTTAAAGCTCCTAAAGGTAAATCTATCGCTCTAAAATCTTCTAAATGTAGTTCAGAAGAAAATTCTGATTCAGAAGATGACATGGCTCTTTTAGCTAAAAATTTTACAAAATTTTCAAAAGCAAGAAAAGAGTTGATTTTCAAAAATCAAATGACAAAAGAAGTTTAGACCCAAATCTCGAAAATCTTTGAAAGATAGTCAATGTTACAACTGTCTAGAATATGGGCACTTAGCAAATAGATGTCCTAAAAGGGACAAACCCAAGAAGAAGGGTATGTTGGCTACATGGGATGAATCATCCGATTCTGAAGGTTCTTCTAGATTCTGAAACTGAGTCGGGCAATGAGGTCAAAGCTCTTATGACTCTAGCCAAATTCACATTTTCGGATAATGACTCTACAAGTGAAGAAAATCAATAGTGAATGTGAAAATGAAGATGATCTTCAAGACGCTTATAATGCCCTATATAAGGAAAGTTGTAAAATTCTATCAAACTTAAACTTCAAAAAGAAAAGTTTTCTAAACTCAAAAATTGTTTTGAATCGCTTGTCTTAGAAAAATCACAAATTTCAGATAATTTTGAAAAATCAAAATGCGATTTGGAATTTAAAAACTCTCAAATTGTTGATTTAAAATCTGAAATTGAGAAACTTAAAAGTGAAGTTTTCCACTCTTCTGAGTTTAAAGGACACATGGAAATATGCCCAAGGTGATCCAAAGTTAGAAAAATTGTTATCCGGATCAAGAAAATGTGGCGATCGATCCGGGTTGGGCTATGATAAAAATCAACCTCCTAAACAAAAGTATACTCCTCCTATATTTGTTAAAGGAGAGTCCTCAAACTCAAAAGGGAAAAGTACTTATCAAGATTTTTCTAAAAATTCAAAAACTTTTCAAAAACCTAGAAACAGCCATGTCAACTTTAATCAGAATCGAAATCCACTAGCTGAAAAGATAGTTGATTTACTCAAGGAGCTATTAAAATCTAACTCTATAGGTCCTTCCTACAAATATACACAAAAGAAGACCAACTATGTTCCGAAACCCAAACAATTATGAAATGGGTTCCTAAAGTCACATGCTTGGTTCACACCGCTTTCAAAGCAACAAGTCATTCAAAGTGGTACTAGACGGTGGATGCTCCAGGCATATGACAGGTGACAAAGCTTTATTCACCGTTCTGAAAACATGACTGATGGTTCATCACATTTGGTGATGGAAGCAAGCTGCAAGATTTTAGGCCAAGGTATGGTTCAACTTTTTAATCTTCCGTGTTTAAAAATGTTTTATATGTTGAAGGCCTAAAGCACAACTTGCTTAGTATATCACAAATATGTGATAATAACCATAATGTTCGGTTTTCTAATCAAAGTTGTGAAATACTAAATAATAAGGGTTCTGTAATATTAATTGGACGTAGAACGTCTGAAAATTGCTATATTATTAGCGAATCCAGCTCATCTAATCAAACATGTTACATGGTCCATACGGAGACTGATTTATGGCACAAACGTCTTGGACATGTACATTATCGAAATCTATATCGATTGAGCAAACGAGAACTTGTAAGAGGTTTACCCAAACTTGAAATTAGATAAAATATGTGGTGAGTGCCGGATAGGCAACAAACAAAGAACTCACACAAAAGGTGAATTCAAATACCACATCAAGACCACTCGAACTTCTCCACATGGACTGATAGGACCTACCGAACGGAAAGTCGTGGTGGTAAAAGTACATCTTGGTAATAGTTGATGACTTTACCGATTCACTTAGGTAGTCTTCTTAAGGGATAAATCAAACCCTTGAAGAAGTAAGAAAAGTTCTCAAAAGGATTCAAACTGAAAAATCTTCTCAAATCAGTAAAATTCGTAGTGATCATGGATCTGAATTTGAGAATAGCAATTTTGAGAAGTTCTGTACTGACCAAGGAATATTACATGAATTCTCTGCTCCCAAAACTCCACAACAAAATGGAATTGTAGAAAGGAAGAATAGGGTGCTTCAAGAAATGGCTAATGTCATGTTGAATAGCATGAAGCTCTCTAAAAATCTTTGGGCTGAAGCAGTCACAGCTTGCTATATTATTAACCGAGTCTACACTAAAAAAGATAATAATAAAACGGCTTACGAATTGTGGTTCAATAAAAAGCCTACTGTTAAATACTTTCGAGTTTTTGGCAGCAAGTGCTATATTTTACGTGATCGTGAAAATTTGGGAAAGTTCGATACAAAGAGTGATGAAGGTATTTTTCTAGGATACTCTTTAAACAGTCGAGCTTATAGAGTCCTGAACAAAAGGACTGGTGTGATTCAAGAATCCATTAATGTTGTCATTGATGATCATTTAAACACACCAACTTCTAATTCAGATAATGATGAAGTACTAATCATTGATAAACTTGATACTTCATCGAATCAGACTGATTCTGAGTTAAGGACTGTTAAAGATCATCCAACCACACAAATTCTTGGAAACCCTCTCACCGGTGTTCGCACCCGTAGACAACTTGAGGATATATGTAATTATGTATGTTTTACATCCCAAATTGAACCATCTAACGTAAAAGAAGCGCTTACTGATGAGAACTAGATTGTTGCGATGCAAGATGAACTCAACCAATTCATAAGAAATGATGTTTGGTATCTCGTACCAAGACCTAAAAATAAACACATCATCGGAACAAAATGGATTTTCAAAAATAAGTCTGACGAATGTGGAAATATAATTAGAAACAAGGCTAGACTGGTGGTACAAGGTTATACTCAAATTGAAGGGATTGATTTCGATGAAACCTTTGCACCATAGCACGTTTTGAATCTATCAGACTATTTATATCCATTGCATGTTTTAGAAAAATACAGATCTATCAGATTGATGTGAACAGTGCTTGTCTAAATGGCGATTTACATGAAGAAGTCTATGTTGAAGAGCCAATGGGTTTTGAAGATTCCAAAAATACTGCTCATGTATATCGGCTTAAAAAGGCACTTTATGGATTAAAACAAGCACCTAGGGCATGGTATGAGAAACTAACAAAATTTCTTTTAACTCATAATTTTCAAATGGGATCTGTTGATAAAACTCTGTTTGTTAAGAAACAAAATGATCATATCTTAATGGTACAGATTTATGTTGATGATATCATTTATGGATCAACTTGTACTAACTTGACTACTGAGTTTGCAGATTTGATGAAATCACGGTTTGAAATGAGCATGGTTGGGGAATTGACTTATTTTCTTGGATTGCAAGTAAAGCAACAATCGAATGAATATTCATTTCTCAATCTAAGTATGCCTTGAATCTAATCAAGAGATTTGGATTTGAGAATGGCAAGAATTTCGATACTCCTATGAGTACTACCCTGAAACTATCAAAAGACTCTAATGGTAAAAATGTTGACTCAAAACTTTATCGGAGTATGATTGGTAGTTTGTTATATCTAACTGCTAGTAGACCTGATATTTCTCTAAGTGTTGGTATTTGCGCAAGATATCAAACTGATCCAAAAGAATCTCACTTGATTGCTGTCAAGCGAATTATTAGATATGTCGCAAGTACCCTCATGAAACCAATGTACAATTAGCTGACTGGGGTGGTAATCTAGATGATAGAAAATCAACCAGTGGTTGTTGTTTTTTTATTTGAAATTGTCTATTTTCATGTTTTAGTATGAAACAAAATTCTATATCACTTTCAGCAGCTGACAGCTGGTAATGCATGTACACAGCTTGTTTGGATGCAACGAATGCTAAGTGATTATGGAATTAAACAGGATTCTATGTTATTACATTGTGATAATTCCAGTGCGATAAATATTTCAAAAAATCCTATTCAGCATTCTCGTACTAAGCATATTGACATTAGATTTCATTATATAAGGGAATTAGTAGAAGAAAAAGTTATATCTCTAGAATATATTCCTACTGAAAATCAACGTGCTGATATTTTCACAAAACCTCTTGATAAAAGCAGGTTCAAAAAGATGAAATTTGATCTTGGCATGTGCATTTTAAACTGATAATTTATGCCTTCTTGTATATTATTGTATATATTTGCTAGATTAAATTCCTATTTTTGTGTAAATTGCAAGATATTGAATTTTTGGGGTTTGTACGACCAGTCGTGAGTATACACGACCAGTCGTACTACGACCGGTCGTAGATACCCACGACCAGTCGTGGAGCACGGGTTTCACTTCATATTGGGGATTTTTCACTTTCTTCCTCATTTCTTCTTTCTTCTCCTTGGAGCCGAACTTCGACTCGTCGAACCCATCCTTCAAGTTCTTCAAGGTTAGTGTTCCAAATCCGTTTTTCTTGCATATTTGTGTCAAGATTGCTTCCTTTTCTCTCTTGAAGCTTTCTATCTTGAAAATCATTGAGATTTGGGGTTGAGATTTTGAAAAATCTGTTTTGAGCAAACCCTCTTCTCAATCCTTTGCAACTTCTTTATTCCTTTAAATCCTTGTTGCAAATGGCTTCAGAGGTAAGAAAACTACTTCACGTGGTCCTTCTTCTTCCTCCAGATCTACCCCTTTATCTAAACGTCATCTTCTTGTTCCCAATGATGATCCATCATTTGTTAGGGACATTAGATCTCGTAAGGTTATCGTTGAACATGCTGTTGATGTCAATCACATTGCTCCATTTGACATCCTTCCTATGCTTGAAGCTGTAGGTTGGACTAACTTATTGCATTGGGGTGGGCCTGCATACCGGTCCATTGCCCAATCCATGTTTTCATGTATTAGTGCATTTTCACAGGATAATTTAACTTTTCAAATTTCTACTAAAGAAGGGCCATTTGACGTTGATCGTCATTTAATTTCAGCCCTTATGGAAATTCCTGTGAATGATGAGGGTATTCCAATTCATAACTTAACTGATAAACCCTCAATGGCTGAAAAACGCATGCTCACTAGAGACTTGTGTAATATGGATGTTCAATGGACTCAAAAAGGGAATGCGCTCCCCGCAAGGTATTTGTTACCCAAATACAGAATTCTTCACAGAATCTTTGTGTCTAATCTGTATCCTCGATCGGGTAATAAATCTGATTTAACTTCATTTATGGTTCGTGTTATCCATGCTATCTCAAATGGCACTCAGATTTGTTTACCTTCCTTAATCTGTCATTTCATTCTTCAGTTTCGACTCCATCCTGGTCATAGTGACATTCCATTTGCATACTTTATGACTGTATTGGCTACTCATATGTTAGTCGATATGCCTGTTGATGAAGCACCAATCCATCATCTGATCTTCAACAATACAAATATTAATAAGATGAAGTTGGATCTGCTTCCTGAACAAGGTGGTGGTGGTGGTGGTGGTCCTGAAGAAGCTGGTGTTGATATTAATATGGATGACATTTTTGAGGAACTGGATTCTGACTCAGCTAATGATCCAGATTTTGTACCATCTGATGTTGATGCACGTCTGAGTGCATTAGAAGATAAAGTTGAGAATATTAATGTTAAGTTGGAGAACATGTCTGTTGCTCATGATTTGCAATTCAAATACATGCGCAAATACCTAAGGCGCTTGAACAAAGGCATGCACCAACTTGATCCTTCTATTCCTGCTCCATCTTCAAGTTCTAATTCTGACTAGTTTCTATGAGACTTTTGGTATGTAATAACTTTATTTCTTTGCTCTTGTTTGATTGAGTTTGAGTTGGATTCTATGCTGGATATTTGTTTTTCATGTAATATTTATGCTGGATATCTGTGATGCTATCTTGAGTATCTCTATGACTCTTGTGCTATACTCTATTTCCTCCTCATGTTTACTCTCATTCCTTTATTTAGTTCTCCTTTGTCATCTTGTGACAAAAAGGGGGAGAATGGTTTATTGTTAATGTGATTGTGAGAGGAGTAGCATTGGTTATGCTACTCAGGGGGAGTGGGGTGTCAAGAAGAATATATGTTTGATCTTGTTGAATGTTGAAACTGGTTGAATGTTTAATGTTGCTTATTGATTTGCATGTATTAACCAGTTGTTTTACTTTTGTTTGGTTATGTGTTTTGTCACTAATTTGACAAAGGGGAGATTGTAAGTGCTATAGTTTATATCCCTGTCTGTTGTCAAATTTGTGGTGCCAAAATCACTATTATACTCTGTTATATATAACTTGCATAAGTGAAGCTCTCTCAAGGATCAACATACATGTACAAGCTAAGCTCACATCAAGCAACGCTCAACGCTCTCAAGTACAAGACTCAAGATCTTGAATGAAAGAACTGATCACAAGACAAGACTCTTGAATGCAAGAACTGCTCAAAAGACTCAAGTTGAAATTCAAGCTTAACTCAAGACTCAAGCTGAAACTCAAGCCACTTTCATGATTGAGCTACTTCAAGGTTTAGTCTACATCAAGACTTCAAGGCTCATTCTTCATGGTCTCTTGTTTCAATGTCCATACTTCATGATTGAGGTTTGTTTGACCATAGGATGACCTTAGAAGTAGGTCATTTCGGATACATAAGTCGAATGTTATTTTTCATGTGATTGTCCGTTCTTCGACTAGTCTTAGGTCTGCGCTTTGACTAGTCCTAGACTTGCTTCGATCAGTCTAAGAATTTCCTGGATCGATCGTAAGTTTGTTACAAATTAGGATAAAATCATTAGCCTTCGACTAGTCACGAAATGCATTCGACGGTCGTAGGACAGTGTTGCATCTTCGACTCGTAGAATCTACGACTCGAAGTCCGGCTTTCGGGACCTACGACGACGGTCGAAGGAAACCTACGACGTCGATGCAGGTGACTACGACCGATCGTAGGAGAGCTACGACGATCGTAGAACAGTCAAAGCAAATCCGCCGGATTTTCAAATATCTGATAGAGCTTCGACTAGTCGTAGAGCACTCTAGACGATCGAAGACCTGATCTTCTCACCTATAAATAGAGCACGAATCTAAGAAATCATCGATTTAATTATAGTATTCAAGCCAGATCTTCGTCGAACTTCCGAGAGATAATTTTGTGCTCCATCTAAGCTAAGTGTGCTTATTTAATATTCTCTTTCCTTAGCTTTATTTAATTGATTTTGTTTCTGCTATTCCAATCTGATTTGAAAAGAGGAATTGTTATTCCTTTCTTTGGAATCAAAATCAATTAAGGCAAGCCCTATTTGGTTTAATTTAAAATTTATTAGAATTAGAACCATTGTAATCGAGTACTGGACATTGAACTTGGACATTCAATCATCTACTTTGATTTGGTACTAACGGGATGCTAAAACGTAGAAGATATTTAGGTATTTTACATATTGTAAATTCCTTTCTATTATTTTGGTTTCTTTCAAGATTTGCCAGAAAAATCTTGTTATATTGGTTATCCAAGGAAAGCCAGGAAAACTCAGAAGTGGGGTTTTTTAATTGTGTAAGCCCACAGACAAAGACACAATTGTAAGGGTTTTGAGTGAACCTAGGAAAACCTATTTTTAGTGAACGCTAATATCCCCTGTGTGAGGATATTAGGAGTGGAGTAGCTTTTTGTGTGTCTGTTGGATAACAGTTGGTGAACACACAGGCTAACCACTATAAATCCTTTGAGTTGTGGGTGATTGATTTATTCTTTTAATGGTGTTTATTCTTTTTGTGGGATGTATGTATGGTGGTGAATGTTGTAATTATTTCAAGCTTTGTGAGAATGTTGTAATAGCTTAGAATTTACTGCTATTCCTTTATAAGCTTGTTTTTCAATTTCATTTTGAAAGTTGTTCCAGCAAGGTTGCCTTGCCATTTTTATGGTGTATGGCTGTCCCTAGAACAATACATCTTTAATTACAAGTTATTTCAATTCGGTTCATATTTGTTTTTGTATTCCTCTTCGATTTGAGACTTGATACAAAGACCTTTCTAGAAATAAGGTTGTCCTACCATAAACTCTTTTGGTGTAAGGTTGTCCTTAGAATAACGTTTGTATCAACCTCTCAAGATCTAAATTTTGAGGTTGTTTTTCTTTCTTGCATTGTTATTTAATTTGGCTATCATTTTCTTTATTATTCCGCTGTTATAAGTTTTTATTTGGCATTGTCCTATTCACCCCCTCTAGGACATATAGCTTGGCCTTTTCAAGTGGTATCGAGCCTAATAGCTCCTTTTAATTCTTGGATTTAATTCTGAGCTAACGATTTAAGCTATTCAGATGTCAAATTTTAATAGTCTTTCATTACTAGGCCTCCACCCTTTGATGGCTCCAACTATGCTTATTGGAAAGCCGAATGAGGATCTTCCTCAAATCAATGGATGAAAATGTGTGGCAAGCCACGGCGAATGAATGGAATCCTCCTATCATGGAAGTTATGGGGTTGATGGTTCAAAGTCTATGAAAACCACACCATATTACCAATGGACCACCCTTCATAAAAGTGAGAGTAGTGCAAATGCTAAAGCACTAAATGCAATTACTTGCGCACTATCACCGGATGAGTTCAAAAGAATCATTTCTTGTGATACCGCAAAGCAAGCTTGGGATACATTAGAAATGACACACGAGGGTACTACAATTGTCAAAAATCTAAAGTCCAACTCCTCACAACCAGATTTGAAGAAATTCATATGGAGGAAAATGAGATGTTTATGGACTTTTACACTAGATTGAATGACATTGTAAACTCAATGTGGGGTCTTGGCGATAAAATCCTAAAGTAAAGTATGTGCAAAAATATTACGCTCACTTCCCGAACGGTTCAATTCTAAAGTAACCGCGATCCAGGAACTTCGTGATACGGATAATATGAGGGTTCAAGAACTAGTTGGTTCTCTACAAACCTACGAGTTAAACTTTAAAGCTCCTAAAGGTAAATCTATCGCTCTAAAATCTTCTAAATGTAGTTCAGAAGAAAATCTGATTCAGAAGATGACATGGCTCTTTTAGCTAAAAATTTTACAAAATTTTCAAAAGCAAGAAAAGAGTTGATTTTCAAAAATCAAATGACAAAAGAAGTTTAGACCCAAATCTCGAAAATCTTTGAAAGATAGTCAATGTTACAATGTCAGAATATGGGCACTTAGCAAATAGATGTCCTAAAAGGGACAAACCCAAGAAGAAGGGTATGTTGGCTACATGGGATGAATCATCTGATTCTGAAGGTTCTTCTGAATCAGAAGATTCTGAAACCGAGTCGGGCAATGAGGTCAAAGCTCTTATGACTCTAGCCAAATTCAAATTTTCAGATAATGACTCTACAAGTGAAGAAAATCTGAATAGTGAATGTGAAAATGAAGATGATCTTCAAGACGCTTACAATGCCCTATATAAGGAAAGTTGTAAAATTGCTGTCAAACTTAAACTTCAAAAAGAAAAGTTTTCTAAACTCAAAAATTGTTTTGAATCGCTTGTCTTAGAAAAATCACAAATTTCAGATAATTTTGAAAAATCAAAATGCGATTTGGAATTTAAAAACTCTCAAATTGTTGATTTAAAATCTGAAATTGAGAAACTTAAAACTGAAGTTTCTTCTCTTCTGAGTTTAAAGGACACATGGAAATATGCCCAAGGTGATCCAAAGTTAGAAAAATTGTTATCCAGATCAAGAAAATGTGGCGATCGATCAGGGTTGGGCTATGATAAAAATCAACCTCCTAAACAAAAGTATACTCCTCCTATATTTGTTAAAGGAGAGTCCTCAAACTCAAAAGGGAAAAGTACTTATCAAGATTTTTCTAAAAATTCAAAAACTTTTCAAAAACCTAGAAACAGCCATGTCAACTTTAATCAGAATCGAAATCCACTAGCTGAAAAGATAGTTGATTTACTCAAGGAGCTATTAAAATCTAACTCTATAGGTCCTTCCTACAAATATACACAAAAGAAGACCAACTATGTTCCTAAACCCAAAACAGTTATGAAATGGGTTCCTAAAGTCACCTGCTTGGTTGCTCACACTGCTTTCAAAGCAACAAGTCATTCAAAGTGGTACCTAGACAGTGGATGCTCCAAGCATATGACAGGTGACAAAGATTTATTCACCGATCTGAAAGATATGACTGATGGTTCGGTCACATTTGGTGATGGAAGCAACTGTAAGATTTTAGACCAAGGTACGGTTCAACTTTTTAATTTTCCTGTGTTTAAAAATGTTTTATATGTTAAAGGCCTAAAGCACAACTTGCTTAGTATATCACAAATATGTGATAATAACCATAATGTTCGGTTTACTAATCAAAGCTGTGAAATACTAAACAATAAGGGTTTTATAATATTAACTGGACGTAGAACGTCTGAAAATTGCTATATTATTAGTGAATCCAGCTCATCTAATCAAACATGTTACATTGTCCATACAGACGAGACTGATTTATGGCACAAACGTCTTGGACATGTACATTATCGAAATTTATATCGATTGAGCAAACGAGAACTTGTAAGAGGTTTACCCAAACTTCAGAAATTAGATAAAATATGTGGTAAGTGCCAGATAGGCAAACAAACAAAGAACTCACACAAAAAGGTGAATTCAAATGCCACATCAAGACCACTCGAACTTCTCCACATGGATCTGATAGGACCTACCAGAACGAAAAGTCGTGGTGGTAAAAAGTATATCTTGGTAATAGTTGACGACTTTACCAGATTCACTTAGGTAGTCTTCTTAAGGGATAAATCTGAAACCCTTGAAGAAGTGAGAAAAGTTCTCAAAAAGATTCAAACTGAAAAATCTTCTCAAATCAGTAAAATTCGTAGTGATCATGGATCTGAATTTGAGAATAGCAATTTTGAAAAGTTCTGTACCGACCAAGGAATATTACATGAGTTCTCTGCTCCCAAAACTCCACAACAAAATGAAATTGTAGAAAGGAAGAATAGGGTGCTTCAAGAAATGGCTAATGTCATGTTGAATAGCATGAAGCTCTCTAAAAATCTTTGGGTCAAAGCTAATACCACTTGCTATATTATTAACCGAGTCTACACTAAAAAGATAATAATAAAACGGCTTTACGAATTGTGGTTCAATAAAAAGCTTCTTGTTAAATACTTTCGAGTTTTTGGCAAGAAGTGCTATATTTTACGTGATCGTGAAAATTTGGGAAAGTTCGATACAAAGAGTGATGAAGGTATTTTTCTAGGATACTCTTTAAACAATCGAGTTATAGAGTTCTGAACAAAAGGATGGTGTGATTCAAGAATCCATTAATGTTGTCATTGATGATCATTTAAACACACCAACTTCTAATTCAGATAATGATGAAGTACTAATCATTGATAAACCTGATACTTCATCAAATCAAACTGATTCCGAGTTGAGGACTGTTAAAGATCATCCAACCACACAAATTCTTGGAAACCCTCTCACCGGTGTTCGCATCCGTAGACAACTTGAGGATATATGTAATTATGTATGTTTTACATCCCAAATTGAACCATCTAACGTAAAAGAAGCGCTACCGATGAGAACTGGATTGTTGCGATGCAAGATGAACTCAACCAATTCATAAGAAATGATGTTTGGTATCTCGTACCAAGACCTAAAAATAAACACATCATCGGAACAAAATGGATTTTCAAAAATAAGTCTGACGAATGTGGAAATATAATTAGAAACAAGGCTAGACTGGTGGTACAAGGTTATACTCAAATTGAAGGGATTGATTTCGATGAAACCTTTGCACCAGTAGCACATCTTGAATCTATTTATATCCATTGCATGTTTTAGAAAGATAAAGATCTATCGATGGATGTGAAAAGTGCTTTTCTAAATGGCGATTTACATGAAGAAGTCTATGTTGAATAGTCAATGGGTTTTGAAGATTCCAAAAATACTGATCATGTATATCGGCTTAAAAGGCACTTTATGGATTAAAAC
Organism: Magnolia sinica; assembly: GCF_029962835.1. Classification (NCBI taxonomy): domain Eukaryota; kingdom Viridiplantae; phylum Streptophyta; class Magnoliopsida; order Magnoliales; family Magnoliaceae; genus Magnolia; species Magnolia sinica. The sequence continues at coordinate 33,610,260 of NC_080583.1, forward strand.
AAGCACCTAGGGCATGGTATGAGAAACTAACAAAATTTCTTTTAACTCATAATTTTCAAATGGGATCTGTTGATAAAACTCTGTTTGTTAAGAAACAAAATGATCATATCTTAATGGTACAGATTTATGTTGATGATATCATTTATGGATCAACTTGTGCTGACTTGACTACTGAGTTTGCGATTTGATGAAATCACAATTTGAAATGAGCATGGTTGGGGAATTGACTTATTTTCTTGGATTGCAAGTAAAGCAACAATCGAAGGAATATTCATTTCTCAATCTAAGTATGCCTTGAATCTAATCAAGAGATTTGGATTTGAGAATGGCAAGAATTTCGATACTCCTATGAGTACTACCCCGAAACTATCAAAAGACTCTAATGGTAAAAATGTTGACTCAAAACTTTATCGAGTATGATTGGTAGTTTGTTATATCTAACTGCTAGTAGACTGATATTTCTCTAAGTGTTGGTATTTGCGCAAGATATCAATCGATCCAAAAGAATCTCACTTGATCGCTCATGCGAATTATTAGATATGTCGCAAGCACCGTAAATCTCGGTCTCTGGTATCCTCATGAAACCAATGTTCAATTAGTTGGGTACTCGATGCTGACTGGGCCGGTAATCTAGATGATAGAAAATCAACCGGTGGTGGTTGTTTTTATTGGAAATTGTCTAGTTTCTTGGTTTAGTAAGAAACAAAATTCTATATCACTTTCAACAGCTAAAGTTGAGTTGGTAATGCATGTACACAGCTTGTTTGGATGCAACGAATGCTAAGTGATTATGGAATTAAACAGATTCTATGTTATTACATTGTGATAATTCCAGTGCGATAAATATTTCAAAAATCCTATTCAGCATTCTCGTACTAAGCATATTGACATTAGATTTCATTATATAAGGGAATTAGTAGAAGAAAAAGTTATATCTCTAGAATATATTCCTACGAAGTTCACGTGCTGATATTTTCACAAAACCTCTTGATAAAAGCAGGTTCAAAAAGATGAAATTTGATCTTGGCATGTGCATTTTAAACTGATAATTTATGCCTTCTTGTATATTATTGTATATATTTGCTAGATTAAATTCCTATTTTTGTGTAAATTGCAAGATATTGAATTTTTGGGGTTTGTACGACCAGTCGTGAGTATACACGACCAGTCGTACTACGACCGGTCGTAGATACCCACGACCAGTCGTGGAGCACGGATTTCACTTCATATTGGGGATTTTTCACTTTCTTCCTCATTTCTTCTTTCTTCTCCTTGGAGCCGAACTTCGACTCGTCGAACCCATCCTTCAAGTTCTTCAAGGTTAGTGTTCCAAATCCGTTTTTCTTGCATATTTGTGTCAAGATTGCTTCCTTTTCTCTCTTGAAGCTTTCTATCTTGAAAATCATTGAGATTTGGGGTTGAGATTTTGAAAAATCTGTTTTGAGCAAACCCTCTTCTCAATCCTTTGCAACTTCTTTATTCCTTTAAATCCTTGTTGCAAATGGCTTCTAGAGGTAAGAAAACTACTTCACGTGGTCCTTCTTCTTCCTCCAGATCTACCCCTTTATCTAAACGTCATCTTCTTGTTCCCAATGATGATCCATCATTTGTTAGGGACATTAGATCTCGTAAGGTTATCGTTGAACATCTTGTTGATGTCAATCACATTGCTCCATTTGACATCCTTCCTATGCTTGAAGCTGTAGGTTGGACTAACTTATTGCATTGGGGTGGGCCTGCATACCGGTCCATTGCCCAATCCATGTTTTCATGTATTAGTGCATTTTCACAGGATAATTTAACTTTTCAAATTTCTACTAAAGAAGGGCCATTTGACGTTGATCGTCATTTAATTTCAGCCCTTATGGAAATTCCTGTGAATGATGAGGGTATTCCAATTCATAACTTAACTGATAAACCCTCAATGGCTGAAAAACGCATGCTCACTAGAGACTTGTGTAATATGGATGTTCAATGGACTCAAAAGGGAATGCGCTCCCGCAAGGTATTTGTTACCCAAATACGAAATTCCTCAGAATCTTTGTGTCTAATCGTATCCTCGATCGGGTAATAAATCGATTTAACTTCATTTATGGTTCGTGTTATCCATGCTATCTCAAATGGCACTCGATTTGTTTACCTTCCTTAATCTGTCATTTCATTCTTGATTTCGACTCCATCCTGGTCATAGTGACATTCCATTTGCATACTTTATGCGTATTGGCTACTCATATGTTAGTCGATATGCGTTGATGAAGCACCAATCCATCATCGATCTTCAACAATACAAATATTAATAAGATGAAGTTGGATCTGATTACTGAAAAAGTTGTTGGTGGTGGTGTTCCTGAAGAAGCTGGTGTTGATATTAATATGGATGATATTTTTGAGGAAATGGATTCTGACTCAGCTAATGATCCAGATTTTGTACCATCTGATATTGATGCACGTCTGAGTTCATTATAATATAAAGTTTAGAATATTAATGTTAAGTTGGATAAAATGTCTGTTTATCATGATTTTCAATTCAAATACATTCGAAAATACCTAAGGAGCTTGTACAAAGGCATGCACCAACTTGATCCTTCTATTCTGCTCCATCTTCAAGTTCTAATTCCGACTAGTTTCTATGAGACTTTTGGTATGTAATAACTTTATTTCTTTGCTCTTGTTTGATTGAGTTTGAGTTGGATTCTATGCTGCTGGATATTTGTTTTTCATGTAATATTTATGCTGGATATCTGTGATGCTATCTTGAGTATCTCTATGACTCTTGTGCTATACTCTATTTCCTCCTCATGTTTACTCTCATTCCTTTATTTAGTTCTCCTTTGTCATCTTGTGACAAAAAGGGGGAGAATGGTTTATTGTTAATGTGATTGTGAGAGGAGTAGCATTGGTTATGCTACTCAGGGGGAGTGGGGTGTCAAGAAGAATATATGTTTGATCTTGTTGAATGTTGAAACTGGTTGAATGTTTAATGTTGCTTATTGATTTGCATGTATTAACCAGTTGTTTTACTTTTGTTTGGTTATGTGTTTTGTCACTAATTTGACAAAGGGGGAGATTGTAAGTGCTATAGTTTATATCCCTGTTTGTTGTCAAATTTGTAGTGCCAAAATCACTATTATACTCTGTTATATATAACTTGCATAAGTGAAGCTCTCTCAAGGATCAACATACATGTACAAGCTAAGCTCACATCAAGCAACGCTCTCAAAGACAAGACTCTTGAATGCAAGAACTGCTCACAAGACTCAAGCTGAAAAGAAAAAGAAAGTACAAGGCAAGACTCAAGCTGAACTCAAGACTCAAGTTGAAAGTCAAGCTGAACTCAAGACTCAAGCTGAAACTCAAGCCACTTTCATGATTGAGCTACTTCAAGGTTTAGTCTACATCAAGACTTCAAGGCTCATTCTTCATGGTCTCTTGTTTCAATGTCCATACTTCATGATTGAGGTTTGTTTGACCATAGGATGACCTTAGAAGTAGGTCATTTCGGATACATAAGTCGAATGTTATTTTACATGTGATTGGTCTGTTCTTCGACTAGTCTTAGGTCTGCTTCGACTAGTCCTAGACTTGCTTCGACCAGTCTAAGAAAATCCTCGACCAGTCGTAAGTTTGTTACAAATTCCGGATAAAATCTGTTAGCCTTCGACTAGTCCTGGAATCTCGACCGATCGTAGGAACAGTGTCGACGCATCTTCGACCAATCGTAGAATCTACGACTCGAAGTCCACCGAACCTTTGGACCTACGACCCGTCGAAGGAAACCTACGACCAGTCGTAGGTGACCTACGACCGGTCGTAGGATACGACCAGACGTAGAACGGTCAAAGCAAATCCCGCCGGATTTTTCAAATATCTGTTAGAGCTTCGACTAGTCGTAGAGCACTCTAGACGAGTCGAAGACCTGATCTTTTCACTTATAAATAGAGCACGAATCTCAGAAGAAATCATCGATTTAATTATAGTATTCAAGCCATCTTCGTCGAACTTCCGAGAGATAATTTTGTGCTCCATCTAAGCTAAGTGTGCTTATTTAATATCTTCTTTCCTTAGCTTTATTTTAATTGATTTTGTTTCGGCTATTTCAATCTGATTTGAAAAGAGGAATTGTTATTCCCTTTCTTTGGAATCAAAATCAATTAAGGCAAGCCCTATTTGGTTTAATTTAAAATCTATTAGAATTAGAACCATTGTAATCGAGTCTTGGACATTGAACTTGGACATTCAATCATCTACTCGATTTGGTTCTACCGGCTGCTACAACGAAGAAGATATTCGTATTTTACATATTGTAAATTCCTTTCTATTATTTTGGTTTCTTTCAAGATTTGCGAAAAATCTTGTTATATTGGTTATCCGAGGAAAGCCAGAAAACTCGAAGTGGGGGTTTTTTAATTGTGTAAGCCCACATACAAAGACACAATTGTAAGGGTTTTGGGTAAACCTGGGAAAACCTATCTTTAGTGAACGCTAATATCCCCTGTGTGAGGATATTAGGAGTGGAGTAGCTTTTTGTGTGGCTGTTGGATAACGGTTGGTGAACACACAGGCGAACCACTATAAATCCTTTGAGTTGTGGTTGATTGATTTATTCTTTTAATTGTTTTTATTCTTTTTGTGGGATGTATGTATGGTGGTGAATGTTGTAATTATTTCAAGCTTTGTGAGAATGTTGTAATAGCTTAGAATTTACTTTCTGCTATTCCTTTATAAGCTTGTTTTTCAATTTCATTTTGAAAGTTGTTCCAGCAAGGTTGCCCTGCCATTTTTATGGTGTATGGCTGTCCCTAGAACAATACATCTTTAATTACAAGTTATTTCAATTCAGTTCATATTTGTTTTTGTATTCCTCTTCGATTTGAGACTTGATACAAAGACCTTTCTAGAAATAAGGTTGTCCTACCATAAACTCTGTTTTTGGTGTAAGGTTGTCCTTAGAATAACGTTTGTATCAACCTCTCAAGATCTGAATTTTGAGGTTGTTTTTCTTTCCTGCATTATTATTTAATTTGGCTATCATTTTCTTTATTATTCCGCTGTTATAAGTTTTTATTTGGCATTGTCCTATTCACCCCCCCTCTAGGACATATAGCTTGGCCTTTTCACTACTAAATTCAAGTTGACTTGGACAAGTTGAATAGAATTGGTTCGAGTCTTAAAACCATGAACCCAACTAGTGTGGCACTAGACCAGGCTACTTAGGCCACCAGTTAAGCGGGCGTTAATGGGTCAAGGCTTGGGCTAGTTAACTCTACTCGAGGATTAGATTTGTGCTTGAAATCTAGGCCTAGAAGTTGGGCCAAGGCCAATGATGAATAACCCCTCCCACCCCAGCCTCTTGCCCTAGTGTAATATTATATAATGTATGAGTATTGGTAATGAAAAATACAAAGACGTACATATATAATGTTAATATGAATAACACCAACACCTCAAAAGAATGTTGTTGATGATACATGTTGGGGAAAAATGTACAAGTCCATAAGTTAGCTTATGGAATGGACCAACTCTACTAAACCAGCATGGGCCCATGAGAACTTGAGCCTAATAAGGCCTCTACGTCCCAAAACAAAGTAAACTCCAAGGAAGAGCGATGCAATTGTAAGGACACACAAAGAGCTTCCAAGCTCACACCAATGGTTGAAAGACTAACCCAATTTATAAGTCGGCTAAAGGATGATTATGGATTGCCTATAAAACAACCACGTGTTAATTACGGATCGACCATAGCTCGGTCACAGATCAATAACAGATCAATCATAGACCAGCCATAGCTCGGTCATAGATCGATCACAGATAAGTCCCAGATCGGTCACAGACAGCCCATAGCTCGGTCATAGATTAGCCATAGATCGATGATACCCCTTGCGAGGTCGAAAGGCCTTGGCGCCCAGGTGCGGGACACACGAACCTTCCAGCTCATTTAACGGTCAAAAATGGTGAATGGCGATATGTCGATCAAGACGGTATCATTCATTTTTAACTCAGCACTCGCATTGGGATCCGACCCATAGCCGAGCTACAGATTTATAGAATCCTCATGAGATCCAAAGATCTCTCCCTAGATCTTCGGGAGATAAGATCAAGTCCCGACAATCTTGGGAACCTACAATCTTAGGAAGATCCCGGATCATAGTAGATCTCCAAGATATCAGGAAAGGATTCCTATACTACGGGATCTTACCCCTCCTATAAATATACGAACATCTCCTAAAATTGCAGTAATGATCGCTTAAGTCGAAGTGGGAATATGCTAAGATGTCCTAAAGAGGGGGTGAATAGGACTTTTTTAAAATTTTATGATGATTTAAAACCTATTAACCCAATCTTGAACTAATATGCAAATAACAGGATTTCTTCAATGTAACTCTAATGGCTTCCAAGCCAGTTAGAGGATCCAATCATAAGACCATTCAAAACATAGGCAAGATGTATAACATAGTTTATGATGGATGTGACTGTGTGTGAGATGTGATTCTAATTAGTCCTAGGTAATCATGTAAACATGCATTATGAGAACATTCAGAGAAATCACATAAGAGGTAAAAGTAAATAGCAATCCCAAACATATTCATTTTTATAATGGTTCAACTACGTGTCTACTACACTTCCAACGGACGCACTCAACCCTTGAGTGTACCGGATCTCACTAATAGAGTTTCCAATCAGGTTCACCTCAAAATAGTACAACCTACACAAGGCTGACTCTAGGACCTATGCAAGGTACCTAACATGTTTCCATGAGACATAAGTTTATGCCTCACATAGGAGCAAGGGTCAACACACAGCACCCAGATTTTAAGCCACACAGGCTAAGGATCCACACAAGGAACCTAACAGTTTATGCCCTACACAAGAGCAAAGGTCAACACACAGTACCTAGGTTTTAGACCACACAGGTCAAGGACCTATACAAAGGTCCTAAATTTATGCTCTCTATAGAGCAAAGGTCAACACACAGCACCCTCATGTACTCTCCTGTCAGAGGCCTCCAATGAGGACTTGAAAGGGGTGAGAAGCACCTTTGACCCAATCCTATAAAAGGAATGATCAAAAGGATCTCTAGACTCTAATGACTTACAGATAAGTAGATGAGCCCCATTTAGCACGTTGATGAAGATTTCCTCCTTTGATGATGAAGAATCTTCAACTCCCTTGAACCGCAACACAAATGATGCTCCAATGTAAGGCGACGGGTTGGGTCAAGGTTATGTTGGAATTCTACTCTACTAAATGTTTTCCTATTTCAGAAACAAAGTGATTCCAATCATCTAAGCATTCAAGGTATCTCATCTCAATGATTTACCATTAAGGTGATAACTGAAGGATCCTTGAATGCGAAAGTTCATTCCCCAATCCACTCTATTGAATATCAATGATGAGGGTGGATTGGAGGATGAACTCCTATGATAGAAAAATGCTTAGAGTATATGATCTGGTTTAAACAATCAAAAGCTCTATCTATTTTCTCTACCAATAACCAAAGTCAAGCTCTCATTAAATAGGCAAAAAGTTTTAACAAAAATAAAACAGTCATATTTTTTTACAGAGTTCGATATCATCGAGCAGGATTCGATATCAACTAGCGTACACTCTCGATACCATCGAATGACTGCTCGATGACACGAACTCAGTCTGTCAAATGCTTTTGAACATTTTTGCCAACTGGTCGAGGATATCAAACAATCTTCAATATCATCAGATTTTGAACTTCGATTTCATCGATGCGATGTTTGATTCCTCGACATTTGAAGACATGAGAGCAAGCTTGCCTTTGAAGATTAACAAGTATTTGATAAGATCAAGCATCTCTCGATATCATCTAATTTTGAACATCGATGGTATCGATCACAGTGTCTATTCATCGATATTTTCAAGGAATTTTCCTATGAGCTTGCTAGAAAATTTGTGTCTTATTTCGATGACATCGACCTAGTCTTGATATGATCAATATTTGAATATCGATATCCTTGAGAGCTCCTCGATACTTAAATGATTTTCCTAAAAGCTTGCTGGTCAGATTTGTGTCTCAATCCGATATCATCGAAGGTCTGTCGATATCATCTAGATTTAAATTTTGAGGATATCGAGGCTCTCTTCGAGATATCAAAAATTACATGATTTTCCTTATCTGCTTCTTGGATACAATTGACCAAATGTCAATTTTATCAAGACGTCTCGATGAACTCGAGATTCAAAATTCGATGATATCGAACATGCATGCCATCGATTCATTAATAATTCAGTCCAGGATTCATTGTGGTTGCTTGACATCTGAAGTCCTCAATTCGATAATATCGAGTGAGTTTCGAGGACATCGGTAATAGAGTTCATTTCATCGAATCACTTATCGATAAATCGACAAAGGTAAAAAACTTAAAGATTTTCCTAATTTTGCAAAATAGTTTTCTCACCTTAAATCCTATGTGGTTCTAATCATTTTAAAGGGTTTTATATACCTGGTGTTTTGGGAAATGGGATGTGAGGCTAAGTTTACCTTGACAAGTTCGAGCACACATCCTATTGAGGTAGACGCTTGAATGATCTTCCTATGGGGCTCACTTGTCTTGCTGACTCAACACTCACGCTAATTGATAAACCAGGGCACTTTCAATCTCCCCCTTTGTCAATTACGTGACAAAATACCTGAAGTCCTAGAACAACATCTAGACCAACACCCTAAATTATGTGTTACATAACTCTTTACATAATTTTACAATGCTACTGCAAGTTTAAGCACATAAGTACATAGTTGTTCCTCCTGTCTTCATGTAGCTGCTCCCCCTAACACCTATACTACCATTCATACATAGATACGCACAATTTTCTTCATGGTGGGATTTGTTCTCCCCCTTTTTGTCAGTCATTGGCAAAGAGCAATATAGCAATACTAGTTGACTGAAGTTTTAACATAAGGATATTGGAGAAACAATAGAGATCTAGATATTTCCATACATACCAAATATAACTCTAAAATGCATAATCGGTAAGAGACAGATGTATAATAGATAACGACATCTCTATTTGCATGAAAACCATTTATGCATACTAGGTCAAGGAAACCTGTGATTTTAACAGAAATAGTAGTATAGCTTTAAATGACATAAATCACAAACCAATTCTCAATGGTTAAGGGATATGCAGGAGAAGACAAACACAGTTCATACCAGAATTTCACGCATAAGTGATAGCAGAGATATATCACAACAAGGATATATTAATTATCAAACAGCCATCAACAAAAATATCCAAAATAAAAACTACCCAAGCTTGGTAGTATTTCAGCATCCATCCTAAAACCAACACAATATCTAGCCCAACCATGGGCATATTAAAACAAAAAGATAGCGAATAACCCAAAATATGCAAGGTCAGACAAAAAAAGTATGTTGTCTTTGCAAAAAGTGATCACAGTGTTTGTGCATGGACACATCCATATGCCTACGCCTTCACCAGCTAGGGTGTATAAGGTCCTCCAACCGTCAGCAATTCAAGAATTTGTTGCATAGTGTGTTGGAGAGCGTCCATCTCGTCCTTAATCCTAGACAGTCGTTATTCGCAGTTGTGGAGCCGCTCGTCAATCCCGGCTAGTCCATTTAGCAGATGACATTCAAGTACATGATGACGGTGATTTGTGACTAACTCAAGACTATGGAGGGGTGTTCGATTAGATCCCCAAGGTGTTTGCATATTTGGCTGCTGGCTACTTACTCCTATTGGAGGAGGACTATCTGCATGAGAATAGGCTGAAACATACACCTGTTGAACTGCATCATGGTCGAACCATACTTCAGGATGTACTTTATCTAATTTCACCAGCAACCCTACCTATTGTGTAAGTTTACAGATGAGGGACGAAAATGGAAGTGTATCAAGATGAGCCCCTTTAACTATCCTAATCAGTTGCTCTAAGATAAGAGTTGGTAGGCACACAGGAACCTCTTGATATACATCATACAAAACATTTAACAAAAAGGGGTTTAGTCCGGTTTCTTTGGCATCACATGGATACACATTCATACTGAAAATACTGTGGAGGATTTTTAACAAGGACCCTAGATATTTCACAGGAAGTACTTTTTCATCATTGCTAGGGATTGTAGCACCTTGACACAGTGCACGCGTGATTTCCCCCCACATTCCTAATTCATTTAGACTTCTCGTAGTGACTAGGATTTGAGTCACACCTATGTCTAAAAGACGTCTAAGAACGATTGGAGTAATGAGTTTAGTCTGTTGTACAAATTCCAGACGAATACATGGCGGATAATCCTAAACAATATGGCAACAATTGAAAAATTGCTGAATCATTCCATATTGGTAAGGACCACCCAAATTGAGTATATTTTGCCAGCCAATTATTTCTAGCAAAAGATCCACCCCATAAGGCTCAATAGCACTGTTGAGAACAATACGATCCAAGATCGTGACTTGTTCCCTATCCAATTGGTTTGGAGGTGATCTAGTTCCTGTAGTGTTTACATTTTTGCCCTTCTTGGCTTTTGAAGATTTTGAGGAAGAGAGATCCTTACCTTTGCCCTTAACCATTTTCTTTCTCCTCTTGATGTTTGGAAGCCAGCAAAGAAATGGAAGGAACCAAAGAAGATGAAAGCAAATGTGTGAACTTTTCATGCTTCCATTCTGCTTTTATAGCAGATTTGTCGATGTCATCGAAGTGATTTCAATGGCATATAACCCAAGCTCATAAAGTCATTGAAGACCGTGTCAATGACTGTTGGGAAAGCCCAATAGTCGTCGGGGAAGTCCAATGGACATTTGCTTATCTTTCCGAGAGCCGTCAATTACATCGATTAGCGACTTTCAATGTCAACGAATTTTGAATCTCGATGATATCAAAAATGACTTGATATCATCAAGTATGTTAAGATTCAGAACTTCTGTTGACATAAGTAACATGGTTAATTCATGACGATTTGCCTATTTTGTTTATGAATATTTAACCATATAATAATTATGAGAGTCTCAGTTTGAAGATTTGTCTATGTAGATCATTTGGTCTGAGCTTTTCATCAATTTGCACATATTCCAATTGATTTCTGGAGATTACTAAACCTGTTTGCATCAAGAGGCTTAGTTAGGATATCAGCGAGTTATTTTTCTATAGACACATAATCCAACACAATAATCTTTTCTTCAACAAGTTCTTGGATAAAATGATGACGAATGTTAATATGCTTGGTCCGAGAATATTGGACAGGATTTTTTGAGATATTGATAGCACTCATGTTGTCACAAAAGAGGGTCATTGTGGATTGCTCAATCCCATAATCCAACAGCATTTGTTTCATCTAGAGGAGTTGTGCACACACTACTAAAAAATGAGCAAAGGCTACAGACTATAGAGGTCTATGGCTATGGTTTTAATCTGTAGCTAAATAGCTATGGATTTAATTCGTAGCTCTATCCTACGACCCACCATCAGACTTTTATAAATTAACGGTCTCATAAGGGTCTCTATAGGGCCCATCGTAATGTATTTGTTTTATCTAAGTTGTCCATCTATTTTGATATCGTATTTTAGGGTATGAGCCCAAAAAAAGGAGGCATATTGAAGCCTCAAGTGGATCACACAATAGTAAACACTAAAAATTATGTGCATATTGTTGAAAGTTATTTTGGAGTGGTGTGGTTGACTTGGGCCTTCAATTTGCCTTATTTTTGGTTTCATGTCTTATCCATGGTAGCCTAAATGAATGGATTGTGTGGATAAGACACATCCATCATGGTGGTCTCCATGAAGTCCCTGGGATCACTATCCAAAAATAATAGCCCAAGCATTGGCTTAGAAGTGGATTGGCTGCTGTCGCACACACTGTCTATGTGATTTGTTGTATTGACACCACAAAGTTCTGTGGGTCCCATCATGATGTATGAGTTATATCCAAACCATCTGTCCACTTGGCGACCTCGTCGCAAGGCTTGAGATAAAAAATAAGATAGATAAAAAAATCAAGTGGACCACACTGTATAAAGCAATGGAGGATTGAATGCCTGCCATTGAAACCCTTTTGGTAGTCATGAAAATTTTGGATTCACATGATTCGGCTGCTTAAACCCTCCCTCTCCCTCTCGCTCCAAAAAAAAACCCTCCCTCTCGCTCTCGCTCTCTCCCGCTCCCAGGCCATCTCCCTCTCCCTCTCACTCTCTCGTGCTCCCTCTCTTAATCTTGCTGCCACTCTCCTTGTGGACGAAAGGTTTCTTCCTGTTAGGTAAAAACAGAGGGTTTCTTCCCATCTCGCTGCCACTCTCCTTGTGGACAGAACGTTTCTTCCCATCAGGTAAAAACAAAGGGTTTCTTCCCGTTATCCCCTGATCGTCCTTAGTATCTCCCTCTCTCTCTCTCAAATATTGAATGTCCAAACCCTATTCTGTGGTCATCAACGGTGAAGAGAATAGAAGAAATATGAGAAGGCACTTGTAAGCACTCTCTGTTTCTCTTTGTTTTACTCTTTTGATGGCTAGAAATTAGGCAGCATCCATGGCAGCGGCAGCCATGTCCGCCGCTGTCCATGGCCCCCTACATGTTTGAAGAAATGCTTCAACCATGATTGGTAAACAAATAGGCCTTCCCAAATTGGTTTTTGCGTGATAGTCAGGCATGAGCTTTTTCATTGCTAGTTTAAGTTCATCCAGCTCTTTACAAACTTCATCCATTTCCAAGGCTTCCTTTTGTTGATTTTATGTATTTCTGCTTGTAAATGAAGAAAAAAAATTAGACAAGATATCAACATAGAGCTATAGATTTAAGATTCTGTAAGGTGGAGAGGTTTGCAAATCCAACACTAAATGATACAGCTCTAATACACACCACCACATGCACCAATGTGGTACACTCGGTAAGATCCAGGTTACCCATCAGGTGGAGCCCACCATGTAGATGCCCCACACTTGAAATCAGGCCATTCGCTCATCAGGCAGGCCATAATGTTAGAAAAAATGAATAGTTTAGAAAATTTTGGGCAAATGTTTTTCTGGGCTTCTATTGGTTTGGTAGATGTGGCCCACCTGGTGAGTCATGTGGCCTGATCTTAAGGCAAGGGCAGCTGGGTGTTTGGGCCAAGTTGATGGACTACTCAAGTGTTCTAGAAATAAACTCCTAAGTCTTGTATGTTTTCGCTTTGCTTAACCAAGCATCATACAATAACTCAATCCAACAAGGGATAGAGACAGACATCATTCATGCATCACGTGGCGGTTTTAAATAGCGCCTTTAGGGTAAGACCCGCTAAGAAATGGAAACCGATATGACTCGCCCTGAGTCGTTCTGTTTGAGTCACATTTCCATCTACTGACTTCTTTTACTTGCCACCAAAACCAAGACGGCTCGGCCAAGTTGACTTAGTTCCATATGATAGGAGTGGCCTGCTATTTAGCTGGGCCCTCCCAAATCGTCATATTGTATACTTGTCCATATCAATATATAGCTGGTTTTTTTTATAAAGGTAAAAAAAAAAAAAAAAAGGACAAAATCACACTTAACATAATTATACATAGGTATTCCATAGAAAAACTATTTATGCTTTCTTAAACTAAATAATGTTGTGCTTGTCATCTATCTGTATATTATCTTAAAGCCTTGACAGGTTTAATCATTGTAGGAATTTGGTTCCTACCCCCACTAAAAATTGTTTTTAGTTCTCATGTTTCTTTCAGGTTTCTAAGACTAATCTTGTGATTATACACACTAATGTGTATATGAGTTTTATGGTGGAAATGATGTGGGCTTATCTTCCTCTTTTGTGGTCTCTTATAAAATTAATATCTCTTAAAATTTGCATTGATGAAAATTGAATTTTTTGTATGCTAAAATACCAGCCACACATAAGAAGAGAGAGAGAGGGCAGTATGGGGTACCAAACCAACTACATATATAGGCGTGTTAGATCAATGCATGGAAGTAAATGTCTTTAAATACCTCTGATTCCTTATTCAGTCCCAGCTTGTTAGATAGGTACTTCATCAAACAACCCAATAGTCATCCTTCCATCTCTGCGAACAAAAATAATAATAATAATAATAAATTTCTTTCTTATTCATACATTTCATCAAATTCATGTACTGTGCACATACAAGATTCTCAAGTGGCTCTTGGGTATCTGAAGCAAAAAGGGTTCTTTCTCTCTGCATTGATAAATCAAGTACAATCAATTTCAATCTAATATCAAATCCTCAAAAGCAAATTTAAAGAAAAAAAAGAAAGGAAAAAAGAAAATCCAACTTGGGTTTTTGTTATCATTATTTTTCGTAAAGAATACTTGAATTATTTTCGATCCAAACCACTTGGAAACTCAAAAGCTGTCTGAACCATTGTGAGTTGTCTGTTGAACCATTAAAAAGTTGTACAAACTCAGTTGAACACGTATGAACTGCTAGGTTTTACCATAATTACATATTTAAACGCATGTAAATCTATGGACATGGGGATGATATCACAGTTCAAGCTGGTGTTTGAAATTGCAGGGTGACCAGTTTGATCTCCAGCTTTTTTTTTATTTTCTTTTCTTAAAAGCATTGATCTATAATGCAGCATTCTCATTTGTTGCAACACACTGTTATACCTCTTCAGCACCTTGTAAGCTTTGGTCTTAACCTTGTCAGCCGAGCTTTCAAATTTCAGGTATTTAAACATGTAACTTAATAAAGCAATGTACCCTAAAATCCATATCTATAGGATCTATGATGGGACTGTGCACATCTGTATCTACAATTTGTCTCCTGTCATCATCATCATCTCAATTTTCTCCAATTCATGGTTGGGTTTCAAATGATATATTGGCAAAAGTTCTACAGTTGGCTGTCCACTGGACATCAACCCTCTCTTTTACTGAACTTGCCGCGACAAAGGCTAACATTGACACCACTCACATGTAAGCACAATTCCACCCAATATTAACCCCTAAGCTAACTATTAAATGCACACCCAAAGGATGAGCAAGCAGAGTTATTGGGGTGTAGTTTCAATGCAAACCACTAAGCACTGAAGTTCTTTATTTTCTAGTAAGCAGAGTTGGATATAGACTCATTAACTTGAAGCTGATTTTTTTCTCTACTTTAGGTAAAAGATACAATAAAAGTGAATTTTTTTATCTCCTTCTCATGATTCCAGGTATTTTCATCATCTCTCTATAGTTGAATTGATTTTAGAATTTTCTTCTTTTCATTTTTCTTATAATTTCATATGATGAACTGTCATTCTGTTCATCTTTTCAATTTTGATCGATTTTCTGTTGTTTCTCTACTTGGAATTTGAGAATCAAGGAATATCATCTCTTCTTGAGGTGAATGTAGAAGGACATCAGGTTCGGCTACTGGATTTTAGAAGGGTGTTGTAGGGAGCATAGATCCATTGCCAAAATATCAGATCTAAGGTAACATGATTGTATTTTTTAGGATTTTGAGAGTCAGATCGAGTAATTCTCACAGCAGAAAACAATCAAGTCCAACCGTTTAATCTGGATAACGACCCCACATCATATTAACTTCAATAAATGGACAGATACTTCCAACATATCTTATGCATAATGTTAACTACATCTGAGCCCTCCAAAATGTGGGCCCCTCATGAAAATCTCCTGAAAAAAAGACCAGGCTAAACTACTCACAAGGTGGTCCACATCTATGTCAAATCAAACCGTTGGTGGTCCATTATTTCCATACGAGTGACCCAACTATAAAAAGTGGATTGGACAGATTTTTTGCAACATGACTCTTCATGTTGGGGTCAATCTTCTAGATGGTTGAGACTTCATACACAGGTGATAGCCATCACACTTAAGGTTCTTTGTGCCACTATCTATGTATGGTCAAGATCTGTTAATTTCAATTGTTCATTAATCAGGTCGACTAAAATCAGAATCATTAGTCATCAATTAATTCTAGCCATTTAATCAAAATCATTTCATATCCTAACCATTTAATCAATGTCATTTCTTGGTGTAGAAGTCACTGGCTGAGGCATCATAATCTGAGACATGACCTTCAAGACACAGCAGACCCCAAAATGTCACAAGTAGTCGCCTTCCGATCAAACTCCAACCTCTCAATATACTACTGGTGTGGATTTCATGGTTACCAAGACACTCTCTACGCTCACTTTCTTTTGAATGAATGAAGGATTGTAATTGATTCATTATTGAATGAATGAATGATTGTAAATGAATGAATTTTTGTAATTAAATAAATGAATGATTATGCAGGTGGTAATTGAATGAATGAATGATTATAAACTTTTTCAAATGTAGGCAATAGCTACGGATATAGACCGTAGCTGGTAATCTGACAACCGTAGCTATTATTAAATACAAAATATTGCTACGAATCCAGCACTACTTTTAGCTACTAATACTATCCGTAGCTGTAGGTACTTTTGGCTACAAAAATAGTTGTTACGGATTATATCTGTAGCTATTGTAATCTATGGCTACTAATTAAATCTGTAGCCATAGATTAAATCTATAGCCATAGGTTCAAGACATATTGTTACGGCACCTGCGACTATGGTCGTGCTACAGACTAAAACTATAGCCATAGCTCTATGGCTACGGCTTTTATCCGTAGCCTTTACCCAGTTTTTTGGTAGTGACAGCAATTACCTACATTAATATATTCGGCCTCGGTAGTGGACAGAGATATTGAATTTTGCTTCTTGCTCTACCAAGACACCAGATAATTTCTGATATAAAAACATCGTCCACTTGTTGATTTGTGATCATCCAAGTTTCCATCCCAATCAGCATCAAAATATCTAGCAATGATGGTGGATGTTTCAAATGGATACCATAGGCTTAAAGGGGTCGTTCCAGCTACATATTTGATGATTCTCTTAATAGTTGTTAGGTGGGATTCCTTAGGATCTGCCTGATATCGAGCACACACTCCCACGCTAAAAGATATAGCTGGACGACTGGCTGTGAGATACAACAAGCTTCCTATCATACTTCGATAGAGGTGTTGATCCACACTTTTACCATTAATGTCTTTAGAGGGTTTGAGTGTGGTGATCATGGGAGTGTGATAGGTACGACCAGACTCAAGTCCAAATCTTTTCACTAAGTCTTTTTCATATTTGGTCAAACATACAAAGATTCTGTCATTCAATTGCTTCACTTGTAAGCCTAAGAAGAAATTCAATTCAATGACCATACTCATTTCAAATTTAGACTTCATGAGATCGGCAAAGTTACGCGCGGTATCTTCACATGTAGAACTGAAGACTATATCGTCCACATAGATTTAGGTAATGAGCAATGAATCCTTTGTCTTTTGAGTGAACAGTGTTTTATGTACACTCCCCCTACAGAATTTATGGTCCAAAAGGAATTTCGTCAAACGTTCATACCAAGCACGTGGTGCTTATTTGAGACCATAAATGCTTTGCTCAAATGATAGACATGATAAGGATACTTAGGATCTGAAAATCTCTTAGGTCGTTCCACATAAACTTCTTCATCAAGTTCCCCATTAAGAAATGCACTTTTCACATCCATGTAATATAGTTTAAACTTTAACACACATGTAATAGACATAAGAATCCTGATAGACTCAAGACGAGCTAAGGAGCAAATGTTTCATCGAAATTAATGCCTTCAATCCGTGAATATCCTTAAGCTACCAACCTTGCTTTATTCTTGATCACATTACCAGATCCATTAGATTTGTTCTTGAAGACCCATTTGGTTTCAATGATATTTGTATCGAGTGGTTTGGGAACCAATTGTCATACCTCATTTCTCTAGAATTGTTGAAGTTCTTCTTGCATAGCATTTATCCAATGTTCATCTTGAAGAGCTTCCACAATATTCTTGGGCTCAATCTTTGAGGTAAAGCAAAAATGACTATAGATGTTTTCTATCTGCCGTCAAGTTCTTACACCATCATTAGGATCTCCAATGATTTGTTCCCGAGGGTGATCCTTAATGATGGGTATGTTGGATGACGGTTAAGGTTCATTAGATGAGGGAGTTTTGTTATCTGATTTATCTATAATGCATGAATCCACATCATCTTCTAATTCATTCAAGGGGCTATCTTCTTCATGGGGCTGGTCATCGACCACCACATTGACTGATTCTTGAATGGTGAGGGTCCTTAGATTGTATACCCTATAAGCATGACTATTCAAGGCATACCCTAGAAAGATACCTTCGTCACTTTTAGACTCAAATTTTCCTAGGTGATCTCTGTATTTTAGGATATAACATTTACTGCTAAAGACACAGAAGTATTTCACACTAGGTTGTTTTTCATACCATAGTTCGTATGGTGTTTTGTTCAAACATGCTCTACGATATACTCTATTTATTATGTAGCAGGCGGTATTGACTACTTCAGCTCAGAAGCTTTTCGCCATATCCTTTCCATTTAACATAACTAACCCCATTTCCTACAGTACTCGATTTTTCCTTTCAACAACTCCATTCTACTGTGGAGTTTTTGGGGCAGAGAATTCATGGCGGCTTCCTTTCTCATCACAATACCTTTCAAATCGCTCATTTTCAAATTCACCACCATGATCACTCATAATGCAATTTATGCAATATTCTTTCTAATTTTGAAGTCGCTTCGCCATAATTATAAATTCATTAAAAGCATCAGATTTTTCCTAAAGAAATGCGACCCAAGTAAATCTGGTGTAATCATCTACTACCACTAAGAAGTATATTTTTCTTCCATGATTCTCAACTTTGGTGGGACCAATTAGGTCCATATGTAGTAAATCCAGTGTCTTTGTTGTTACTATGGTGGTTATCTTTTTGTAACCGACTTTTATCTGTTTACGCTTTAGACAATCACCACATACAACTCTTTCTTCTCTCTAATGTTGGGAATCCTCTAACCAAATTTCTTGAACTTTACTTGGATAAGTTTCGATAGTGAACATGTCCCAGTCTTTAGTGCCATAATTTGGACTCACTCTTTATAGCCATATTACATTTTGTAAATAGTCCATCCCATTGATACTTTCAATGACGTAGTAGTTGTCACTTGTGTGTAAACCTTTCATGATAGATTTTCCTGTATGATTTAAGATTTTACACACATCTTTTGAGAAGGTGACCAAATGTTCTTTGTCGCAGACTTGAGAGATACTAAGGAGATTATGCTTTAGGCCTTCTACACAGAGAACATTTTTAATTTTAGGGAGTCCTGGTCCAACTATCATTCCTTGCACAATTATTCTAGCGGAGCTCCCATCTCCAAACGTGACTGATCTACCATCAAAGTCTGAATACACACAAAAATAAGTTTGATCACCAGTCATGTGTCTGGAGCACCCGCTATCAAGATACCATTTTAAATTATTTCTGAATTTAAGAGCAGTATGAATTACTAGGCAATTGTTTTGATCTTTCGCATCTTCTAATCTTACACTATTGGTCATGATTCCAACTTCAGTGAAGATCACTCTTTAGAAGGTAAAGCCCTTAAGAGAGACCCGCTCTGATACCAATTGAAATTGCGTTAATGACCGATTTAGTCGAAGTGGGAATATGCTAAGAAGTCTTAGAAGGGAGCGAATAGGACTTTTTTAAATTTTTATAATGATTTAAAACCTATCAACCTAATCCTGAACTAATATGCAAATAATAGGATTTCTTCAATGTAACTCTAATAGCTTCCAAGCCAGTTAGAGGATCCAATCATAAGACCATTCAAAACGTAGGCAAGATGTCTAACATAGTTTATGATGGATGTGACTGTGTGTGAATATGTGATTCTAATTGGTCTTAAGTAATCATATAAACATGCATTATGAGAACATTCAGAGAAATCACATAAGAGTTAAAAGTAAATAGCAATCCCAAACACAGTTGTTTTTATAGTGGTTCGACTATGTGTCTACTCCACTTCTGAAGGACGCACTCAACCCTTGAGTGTACCGGATCTCACTAATGAAGGTTTCAAATCAGGTTTACCTCAAACCAGTACAACCTACACAAGACTGACTCTAGGACCTACACAAGGTACCTAACATGTCTCCACGAGACACAAGTTTATGCCCCACACAGAAGCAAGGGTCAACACACAGCACCTAGATTTTAGGCCACACTGGCCAATGATCCACATAAGGAACCTAATAGTTTATGCCTTACACAAGAGCAAAGGTCAACACACAGCACCTAGGTTTTAGACCACATAGGTCAAGGACCTACACAAAGGACCTAAGTTTATGATCTCCATAGAGCAAGGGTCAAAACACAGCACCCCCATGTACTCTCCCATCAGAGGCCTCCAATAGGGACTTGAAAGGGGTGAGAAGCACCTTTGACCCAATCCTACAAAATGAATGATCAAAAGTATCTCTAGACTCTAGTGACTTACAGATAAGTAGATGAGCCCTATTTAGCACATTGATGAAGATCTCCTCCTTTGATGATGAAGAATCTTCAGCTCCCTTGAACCGCAACACAGATGATGCTCCAATGTAAGGCGACGGGTTGGGTCAAGGTTATGTTAGAATCCTACTATATTAAATGTTTTCCTATTTAAGAAACAGAGTGATTCCAATCATTTAAGCATTCAAGGTATCCCAGCTCAATGATTTGCCATTAAGGTGATAGCTGAAGGATCCTTGAATGCGGAAGTTCATTCCCCAATGCACTCTATTGAATATCAATGATGAGGGTGGATTGGAGGATGAACTCTCATGAGAGAAAAAGGATTAGGGTATATGATCTGGTTTAAACACTCAAAAGCTCTATCTATTTTCTCTACCAACAACCAAAGGCAAGCTCTAATTAAATAGGCAAAAAGTTTCAGCAAAAATAAAACAGTCATATTTTTTGACAGAGTTCGATATCATCGAGCAGGATTTGATATCATCAAGTGTATACTCTCGATACCATCGAATGACCGCTCGATGACATGAACTTAGTCTATCAAACACTTTTGAACCTTTTGCCAACTGGTCGAGGATATCGAACAATCTTTGATGTCATCAAATTTTGAACTTTGATTTCATTGATGCGATGTTCGATTCCTCGACATTTGAAAACATGAGAGCAGGCTTGCCTTTGAAGCTTAAGAGGTATTTGATATGATCGAGCATCCCTTTATATCATCTGATTTTGAACATCAATGATATCGATCACAGCGTCGATTCATCAATATTTTAAAGAAATTTTCCTATAAGCTTGCTAGACAGTTTGTGTCCTATTTCGATGACATCGACCTAGTCTCGATATGATCGATATTTGAATATCGATATCCTCAAGAGCTCCTCAATACTTAAACGATTTTCCTGAAATCTTGCTGGTTAAATTTGTGTCCCAATCAGATATCATTGAAGGTCCGTCGATATCATCGAGATTTGAATTTTGAGGATATCGAGGCTCTCTTCGAGATATCACAAATCACATGATTTTCCTTATCTGCTTTCTGGATACAACTAATCATATGTTAATTTTATCGAGATGTCTCGATGAACTCGAGATTCAAAATTTGATGATATTGAAGATGTCATCGATTCATCAATAATTTAGTCCAGGTTCATTATGGTTGATGGACATCTGAAGTCCTCAATTCGATAATATCGAGTGAGTTTTGAGGACATCGATAACAGAGTTTGATTTCATCGAACCACTTTTCGATAAATCGATGAAGGCAAAAAACTTATAGATTTTTTTAATTTTACAAAATAGTTTTCTCACCTTAAACCCTATGTTGTTCTAATCATTTTTAAGGGTTTTATATACCTAGTGTTTTGGGACATGGGATATGAGGCTAAGTTAGTTTACCTTTGACGAGTTCGGGCACACATCCTATTGAGGTAGACACTTGAATGATCTTCCTATGGGGCTCACTTGTCTTGCTGACTTAACACTCACGCTAATTAACAAACTGGGGTACTTTCATCTCCCACCATTTGAGGTACGTTCACAAAAACCCTAACATTTGACTGATCCCTTTTCTGGAGATCCTGCCCTACATTACAGACCCCAAGCCTAACTTAAGCATTGGAGAGTCCCCTGAACTAAGTAGGGCCTCCTTGGTCGCTCACCTTTGCTTGTGCTGGTTCAAAAAGGTTTGTAGCGAGGGATCTGCTAGAAAACTGCATCAACAGTTTGGCGCCGTCTGTGGGAAGAACATAGTTAAGTCGTTCCAGTTCTACCTGTGAACGTTTCAAATCTAGTAATGGTGAAAGGAAAGAAGAAAGCCCAATCTCCTCCCATAGCCATTTCGATCATTATCGTGCCTACGCCCGTTCAGGCCCCATAACCCGCCGAACGTCCTGAATGACAGGAGAGTTGCCGGGGCTCTCTACAGCATCAGGCCACCTCGGGTTTGAGCCAGTGCGGTCAGCAAAGGCACGGTAGAAATGGTTGACGAGATGTTCTCAAGAGGAAGGTTGGAGATATCAGGGTTGACCTAGGCTATTTAAAGCAAATGATGGAAAACATGTAGCCCTAACGTGTTCATGAGCCCAATCATCAGAGGGAAGGACAGTCGAGCTATGTTCAACCATGTGTCAATCCTCCTTAACCCTCTGTCGTACAGGTCGCCTTGCAACTGAACCTGCCACCTACTCCTACTGAACCGACTCTGACCCATGTCTCAGGGACCGTTCCATTACCTACCTCTGACCTACGGCATGGAATAGATCAGAGAAGGCAACAGAGTCCCAATCGAGGCTACCGCTAACAACGAGGAACCTTGGAGGACCGAGTTGCAGAGCATGCAATGATAGATCACGAACATGAAGTAGACGTACCGAGGCAATGCGACTATCCCAAAAGAGACTAAGTCCTTATTCATAGTCAACATCATGTGGGCGTGATTGCCAGATAGGTTCCAACTAGCTCAGATCATGCCTTACACAAGGAATACTAACCCATCAGAACACATGGAATCTTTCCGAAGCGATATGGAATTCCACAATGCCTCTGACGCAGTCATGTGCCAAGCCTTCTCACTAACGCTAGCTGACACACCTCGACTCTGGTTTAAATAGTTAAAGCCGAGGTCCATCAACTCATTCTCTGAACTTAATGATGTAAATGCTATCTTATCTAGCTCCTAGGTTTGTCAAATTTTGTTATGCCAAAACTTCTTGGAATCTATATCTTCTTTAGTGGTTATTGTAACATCAACTTCATGTCATCCTTGCCAATCTTGTCTACATTCAAGTTCAAGATCAAGTCCAAGATCAAGAAGTACAAGTACAAAATCAAGAGGTTCAAGAACAAGAAGTTCAAGTACAAGATCAAGAGGATCAAGAACAAGAAGTTCAAGTACAAGATCAAGAGGTTCAAGAACAAGAAGTTCAAGTACTAGATCAAGTCTTCAAGCTTCAACTACTTCAAGAGAATGATATGTGATGAATCAATCTCACAAGTAAGGTTTGTTTGACCTTAGACTGACCTTAGGATAGGTCATACAATATCATAAGTCATTTGATAATTTTATTGGCCATTTTTCAACCAGTCCTAGTCATGGTTCGACAAGTCCAGACACTGGCTCAACCAGTCCAAGAATTTCCTTGACTAGTCCAAGGTTTGTTGTGAATTTTTAGAATTTTCTATTGGACCCTCGACCAGTCATGGAGACTGATCAACCAGTCAAGTGAACAGTGCTCAACCAATCGAGCAGGCTCAACTCAAAGTCCAGCAACATTTCTGGGTCTCACTCAACCAGTCTAGTGCAGGGCTCGACCAGTCGATTAGTGATCTTATCTTATCGCGCCAGAAATTTTGAAAAGTTGCTGGTCCTTCGACCAGTCGAGCTGACCACTAGGCCAGTCGAGTGAACCATATTTTTGCCTATAAATTGAGGACAATTTTCAGAGTTTTTCAATTCGTTGAAAGCTATTCAAGTCACAACTCTGAGAAACTTGTCCCCACATTCTAAAAGCTAATTGGTTAGTATTTAAGATTCTTTTAATAGCTTTTTTACATTTGATGTTGTGATCTCTATTCTATTTTATTTCTTTTGAAAAGCGAGTATTGATTTTACCCTTTGTGAGATCAAAATCAAATCAAGCTAGCCCAGGTTTGTTTTAATCTAAAAATCATTTAGAACTAAGAACCCTTTCATATGTGAGATTGGATATTGAACATCTAGATCGAATTGGTTCTACCGGGTTTCATCAGAAGGAGAATCTTCAAATAAGTATATTTTATTTTTCTATATTTGGTTTGCAAGATTACCAGAAAATCTTTCTTTTTTGGTTTTGACTGAGATAGCCAGAAAATCTCAGTGTGTGGGGTTTTTAATTGTGGTAACCCTTTTGAAAACACAATTGTGAAAGTTTTGGGTGAACCTTGGAAAACCTATTTCATAGTGAAAGCCAATATCCCGTGGGTGAGGATATTGGGAGTGGTGTAGTTGTGTGGCTGCTTTCTAATAGTTGATGTACACACAAGCGAACCACTATAATTGCTGGAGTTGTGGTGAATGTTTATTTTTATGCATTTATGGTGAATGATTGTAATTTTCTTTCTATACATGTGATGAATGTTGTAATAGCAGTAGAAATTTATTTCAATCTTATTATTTTTTCCTCTGTATTAGTTTGGGATTTTGATACACAGACCGTTCTAGAAATCAAGTTGCCCTACCATAAGCCATTAATTTTTGGTGTAAGGTTGTCCTTAGAACAACATCTATATCAACCTCTTAATACTTATGCATTTAAGGTTGCTATTTATTTCTACTATTTAAGATTGATAAGTGCTATCTTGTTTTAGTTACTTCTTTATTTCACATTTAAATTTTAATTTGGCATAGTCCTATTCACCCCCCCATCGAGGACTTTTAGCTCAGCCTTTTCAAGTGATATCAGAGCCTAATAGCTTATTTATTTGGATTTATTTCCTGAACTAACTGATCTGAGCTTATATCATGTCAAATTTTCATAGCTTTTCAATTACTAGGCCTCCACCATTTGATGGGTCCAATTATGCCTATTGGAAAGACAATGAGAATTTTCTTGAAATCTATTGATGAAAATATGTGGCAATCCACAATAACCAAATGGAATCCACCTACCATTGAAATTCTAAGCATTGATGGTATTAAAACACTTAAGGTTGCACCTTATAATACTTGGACCACTCTTCAGAAAAATGAGGGCAGTGCCAATGCCAAGGCTTTAAAAGCAATTTCTTGCGCACTATCACCAGATGAATTTAAAAGGATTATATCTTGAGATACTATAAAACAAGCTTGGGATATCTTAGAAATGACACACAATGGGTATGACTACTGTCAAGAAATCTAAACTACAAATCCTCACCACTAGGTTTGAGGAAATACGTAAGGAAGAAAGTGAAACATTCATGAACTTCTATAATAAGTTAAATGACATAGTCAACTCAATATGGGGTCTTAGAGATAAGATCCCAGAAAGTAAAGTCTATGCAAAAATACTGCGCTCATTGCCTGAAAGGTTCAATTCAAAAATCACTACCATTTAGGAACTTCGTGATACGGATAACATGTAGGTTGAAGAACTTATTGGTTCTTTACAAACCTACGTGTTAAATTTTAAGGCTCCTAAAGGTAAATCTGTAGCCCAAAAATCTTCTAAAAATGTTTCTCATGATTCTAATAATTCTGTTTGCGAAAACTCAGAGGATGATATGGCTCTTTTAGCAAAGAAGTTTTATAAAAAATTTAAAAGAAAAAAGAGAGTTGATTTTCAAAAACCCTCTGAGAAGAAAAAGGGTAGATCTAAAACTTGGAAATCACTTAAAGACATCCAATGCTTCAAGTGCCATGAATATGGGCATCTAGCAAACAAATGTCCTAAGAAGGACAAGTCTAAAAAGAAAGGTATGTTGGATACATGGGATGAATCTTCCTACTCTAAAGTCTCTTCTGAGTCAAAAGATTCCGAAACTGAGTCAGCTAATGAGGTTAAAGCCCTAATGACTCTAGCTAAGTTCACTTTCTCAGATAATGATGATTCAACTAGTGAAGAAAATCTGAGTAGTGACCATGAAAATGAAAAATACCTTCAAGATGCTTAAAATGCCCTATACAGGGAAAGTCACAAAATTGTTGTAGAGTTAAAACTTCAAAAAGAAAAGTTTTCTAAACTAAAAGAGAATTTTGATAATCTAGTCTTAGAAAAATCACACTTTTCAGATTGCTTTGAAAAAACTAAGTGCGACTTAGATTTCAAAACATCCCAAGTTGAAAACTTAAAATCTGAAAATGAAAAGCTAAAACTAGAAGTCTCTTCACTTTTGAGTTTGAAGGACACATGGAGGTATGCCCAAGAGGATCTTAAATAACAAAAAATTTTATCCGAATTCAGAAAATGTGCCGATCGATCTGGATTGGGTTATGATAAAAGTATTCCTCCCAAATATAAGAATACTCTACCTAAATTTGTTAGAGGGGAGTCTTCTAACTCAAAAGAGAAAAGTCTGAATCAAAATAATTCTAAAAATACTAAAACTTTTCAGACTTTTAAACCTAAAAGCAATCATATCAACTATAGAAATCAGAATCATAACCCTTTGGCTGAAAAAATTGTGAATCTACTTAAGGAGCTTCTAAAATCTAACTTAGTGGTAAGACTTATAACAACTGGAAACATAAGAAGACCAAGTATGCTCCAAAACCCAAAACTGTAATGAAATGGGTCCCTGAGGTTACATGTTTTGTTGCTCACACTGCTTTCAAGGCTTCAAGTCAATTAAAATGATACCTAGACAGTCGATGCTCTAGACATATGATAGGTGACAAAGGTTTGTTCACTAATCTTAAAGACATGACTGATGGTTCAGTCACATCCGGTGACGGTAGCAACTGCAAAATTATTGGCCAAGGTATGGTTCAACTCTTTAACCTCCCTCTATTTGAGAATGTTTTATATGTAGAAGATTTAAAACATAATCTATTAAGCATTTCTCAAATATGCGATAATAATCATAGTGTAAAATTTACTAACCAATGATGCGAAATTTTGAATAAGAATGGTTCTGTAATATTAACTGGTCGTAGAACTTCTGAAAACTGATACATAGTCAATGATTCAAGCTCATCTAAACTATCATGTTACATGATCCAAACTGATGAGACCGATTTTTGGCATAAGCGAGTAGGACATGTACACTACCGCAACTTATATAGATTGAGCAAAAACGAATTAGTAAGAGGTCTACCCAAAGTAAAGAAAGTAGATAAAATATATGGCGAGTGTCAGCTTAGTAAACAAACTAGGAGTACTCACAAAAATGTGAACTCCAATACCACATCTAAACCACTCAAACTTCTCCATATGGATCTCATTGGACCAACTAGAACGGAGAGTCGAGGTGGCAAGAAGTATATTCTGGTCATTATATATGACTTTACCAGGTATACTTGGGTAGTCTTCTTAGGAGAGAAATCAGAAACTCTCGACAAGTAAAAAGGGTACTTAAACGTATCCAAACTGAAAAAGAATCACAAGTCACTAGAGATCCTAGTGATCATAGTTCTGAGTTTGAAAATAGTAGTTTTGAGAAATTTTGCAGTGACCAGGGAATATCACATGAATATTCTACGCCCAAAACACCACAACAAAATGGTGTAGTGGAAAGGAAAAATTGAGTTCTTCAAGAGATGGCTAATGTTATGTTAAATAGTATGAAGCTTCCTAAAACAACTTTGGGCTGAAGCCATAAATACTGCTTATTATATAATTAATCGCTTTATACTAGAAGATCAAATAGTGAAACTGCTTATGAAATGTGGTTTGATAAGAAGCCTACTGTCAAATACTTTCGAGTTTTCGGCAGCAAGTGCTACATCTTGCATGACCCAGAAAATCTGGGTAAATTTGACACTAAAAGTGATGAAGGGATAATTTTAGGGTATGCTCTAAATAGTCATGCATATCAGGTTCTTAACAAGAGGACTGGTGTAATTTAGGAATCCATTAATGTTATCATAGATGATCATCTGAATACATCTTCCACTAGTTCAGAAAATGATAAAGTCTCATTAATTGATTGTAACGCCCCATATTTCGAGGGTCAAGCAAAGCTCAACTCCCGAGATCTAATGCATCACTTATGCAACATGGATAATGATGTTTAAATGTTGTTGATATTAATGCGTTAGACATGAGTGAGATTATACTAAAACAGCATATCAATATCCAGAGATAAATAAGATTTACCAAGTGGAAGATTGAAAACATATATATATATATATCAGAACTATAAATGTTTTACAACCTCTAGAGTATGATAATGTAACAGGGTTTAATATATACAAGGGTTGTTTCAAAATATACAAAATGTCAAAATGTAAGGTATCCAACTAATCCGTGTATCCCTGTAATCCCGTCGAATCAGCACAAGGTCTACATAGACCCGCCTGACAACTGAACATAGGAGAATTCCTCCTCATCTGTCACGCCCCAAATCTGGGGACGGACAACTTCTGTGATGCCCTGAATCTAGCACTCAATTTTCATACACCAAATCCCGAGTTTGGCGCACCACAAGGAAGATTTTTAACTAATTTTTTTAAATATATATAATTATACCTGAGCATGAAGATCCATGATCAAAATACCAAGCAACACTCTCCATTATAAATATTGATGATTACAAGTACAATGCTTTCCAAAAGGTACACGACGTCAACATTGCCAAATCGAAAAATAGATACAATGCATCGAAAAAATTAAGTCTTCCAAGCTACTCCAGCCCTAAAAAAAGGGAAATAGGAAGCTTAAGCAAAAAGCCTAGTGAGTACACACATGTGTGCAGTGTGTCCTACATGCAAGCAAGATAAATATGCTGCAAGGAAATCATATATGTGAAAGGCATATAGCACATAAGGTGTGATGTCAAGTCAATGCAATGCATATGCATCATAGTGATACTCTGAGTCAATGCTACCAGCATCACCAAGTCATCTTTTCATTTCTCCCATACCACAGCCATAACCGTATTACACGCATCTGTAATCACATCATCATCATCATATTGTCATACCATATCATAAATATATATCTCGGGAAGCACTATGGTCGATACTATGCACCAGACACTAGTAATCGACCTCGCATACCCGTTTTGTGATGGACTTCCACCAACTGTATATCATGGGAAACACTGTGGTCAACACCCATGCACCAGATACTAGTAATTGACCTCGCATACCTGCCCTATAGTGGACTTCCACCCGGCATGCCAGTAGCAAACTTCATTTGCACTTCTCCTCGCCGGCGAGTCAGACCGATCCCTGTTTGCACCTCAGCCCTTAAGCAGGTTGGACCCACCTCTTCTCAACCTGACCTCGTCAGTGGGAGTCAAATCCATGACCCATGTATCCACTTGGCTCGACAGTGAGGTAACCCTAGCTAGCATCGGGGTTTAGGGACTTTCAACTCAAGGGGCACATCATCCCCTACTATTTCCCTACTTTTGGTGTCCCGTTCATTTTCAGGGATAACCCAAGTCATTATCATAAATGTACAATTCATCGTCAAGATCCAACTCATGTTATATGGCACGACTGTGTTATTTCGATCATCATGTATGTCATGATTATACATGAATTCAAGCAATCATGATAAGGCATACAGTCAAGTGCATGTGGTATGCATATAATGTCATGAGTTTAGGTTCTGCTTAACCTTTAAGGCGAAAATAACATATAATCATCATATGCCACTATCAACTATATCAATCCATGATCATGTGACTAAACTGAAGAGGACATATCTTACACACGAACAAATGTACTGAAGTACACTTACACATACCGTCATTCCATGGTACATGAGCATGATTAATATCAATATGATTAAGTAGATGAATTTAGTATACTAGGAAGTGGAACAACATTAACCAAGATATTAAATCGCATACTTCTATTAACCATAATCATTAACATCACTAATATCATCCATAGCTATAATAATCACGAGCATTAATTGTATTCAGAGTTGCACCATATCCTTCGCAAGATAGATATTCCATTAGTGGCTTTGGCTCGATATGTTTTCTTCTATTGGGACCACATGGTTATACCCTAACTGGGCCTTATGGTTAATAAGAGGTGGTGACGCAAAGTACATGTACCAAGTGGTTATGAGATGAAAGGCTTAGACATAACATATAATGAATGAGCCACAGGATGAATGGTGCTGGCAAAACTCATATAATGTAGTGAACTTCATCTTCACGTGGGTTGTTAGTAGATTAGATTTACAAATAATTATTATAGTAGTTCTACAATGGTTTGGAAGGCACATGTAAACTTCATAAGATATAATAAGCCCTAAGTTGAATGACTTGGGTACATCATATACACATAAGAGTTAGTTATGGTTGGATAATGTGTATTTGTCTCATATAACGTAGTGGGTCCTACTTCCAAGTGGTACTACAAGCAGATGGGTCTACATATAAACATTACGGTGGGTCCCAACAAGTAGATAGTATAGGTATCTCACATAAATTAAGGTAGTACAAGGAAGAAGAGTTCAGATGCATAAGGCAAACGTCAACAGGCTCCATCATCAAACTGTTTGGTTGGCAAAACAATTGAACAGTATGGATAAAATACATACATTGAGTGGGTTCACAAGTGTTTGAAAGTTATACGTTCAATTAACACTATTTCATGTCGTCTGACTTATTTAGGAATTGAATCTAGCTCATTTTGGAATCATATTCTAGATTTAGCTAGCCTAATGAATAAATGATGAAATATGCAATACTCACATCAAGGTAGGGTCCATAATCAATCTGACACACGCCCTAAGTTCACATACAGAATAGGTTACATCATCAGCATAGTCCATGAGCCTGAGCAATCACACAATTCTCATATGCCCACATGGTCTTATGGCCACTCTATTATCAAAAGTCTGTATGGTTGAGTGGTCACAGAAATGTCACTGTACTTGTCATAATAAGGGACTTAAGGTCAGACGGTTACTTATTTTTTTTACTACACCATAACTCATACATATATGTGCAACTACTTTATTAAGCTTCCACATGGTTCGGTTGTCGATGCCATAATTTCACTTGGTTGAGTAGACATACAATTAGTATCATAGTCTAGTGACCGCATCTCAAAGCATCCAAGGCACAATCACAAGCATACCCACCATACCCGGTTACACTATGTTACACTAACTCTTAAACTATGATCGCCCTATACTTCATACGGAGAATAACTCAAATTCGGTGTCACATGATCAAGAGGTCAGGAACTAGCTTCCATCACATCAGATTAGTTTAGTAGTCTCCACATCTGCCTCACCTATGAGCATAATGTAAGGGTTGTATTTATGTCGCATGATAACGAATTGAGGGGCACTCCATTATCAAGTTGTATAATCCAACCCATATCATAATTTTCATGACTAAGAAAATTCACATGTACAACTCGATTTTCATGGTTTAGGTGACTATGACTATGCCCATAAGTACATGGTCATGTCATTTAACAACCTTAGAATTTTTGTGCTAATCTTTCCTTAAGTAGTTATTTTTGGGGTAATTAGCGCTATACTTGATTGCTTGTGAAATTCGCATCAATCACTTTAAATTGTATCTGCATGGCTCAAAACTTGTAGATTAGTTAGCGCTATGTTACTCTGAAATCTGAGATCCATCGCTAAATCCAGTTGTTTTGGAGAATTTTTGGAAGATCTGGATTGGACCTGGACCGCGCGTCGAAAGTCCGATAGCGATGATCTTAGGCTGTTGCGGTCACTATGTTGGGCTTGACCATCTCCTCGAAAATTGAGTCCATCTGATGTTCTGGGTCGATTTGCTTGAGCTCGGAGTGAAGAGTGTGAGAACGGTTGGAATTTATTATGCTTTTTATGAAATCTGAGTCGTGTCGCTTGCGCGACGATTTTAAGCTATCTGACCGTTGGATTCTGACCCAATTTCACCCTCTGATCAGGATAGTTGGCCCAGGCATATCCTAGTGCTTGTGGACCTGATCGAGTTTCCGTGACCGTTGAATTGAGTGTGGTCCGCCACGGCTGATCTGAAGAGCCGGTCGGTACGAAAACTCAGCCTGACCTAGATCCATGGTCAGTGAGCTTAAGTCCGACCTTTCGTGGTTATAGGCCCACCAGAAGTGCTTCGTTGGATCGCGAGAGTTGGGTTTTGGTTATAACCTAAGTATACCTTGTCCCTGGGATTATTTTCATCAATTATAGGCCTATTTATAGTCCTTAAACCCTAGCCCTCTTTTCCATACGAATTTTCTCTAACCCTAGCTTGGAAAGAGAGTGGAAAAGAGAGAGAAAGTGAGAGAGATAAGTTGGTGAATCATCTTGGATTCCTTCTTGTTCTTCTTCATCTTTAAACCTTCACTTTGAATCGTTCTTCTGACGATTCTGAGTTCTTTTGGGGTAAGTTAACCTAACCCTAACTTGTGTTAGAGCCTAGATTAGTCTCAGTGTTGTTGTATCTCATTTCTATCCTTATTTTAGGGTATTCTAGCGCCGTTGACGAAGACAACTCGTCTAAATCAGTTCGGTGGTTCTTTCTTCGCTTAAGGTGCGGACTTTAAGTGTATAGGTTATGGTTTTCAAGGCTTTCAACACCAGTTAGTGATTTATTCTTGTCATGGATGAGATTTCACATGCCAAATGTTGTGTTTACATTGCTTTCCTGATATGCATGTGCTATATTGAGATTTGTGTATTCTATGTGTATTTATAAAGTACCGTATACGTATAAAATATGCACTTATGTTTGCCATGATTATTTGTCATGTATGTATGTTAGATGCATGTATGACGACTCCTTGGTAAAAGGGATTGTCCAAGTGCATGTATTTCAACATACGTCATGTATGTTGTTCCATGTAAGCTAAGTGTTTGTAGAAATGCATGAATGATCTAAGTGTAACTTATTACACTAATTGTGGGCGTTGAGAAGTGATTCTCAATACTCCTATTGATGCGCATGATTTCCTTTATGCAGTTACTTTCCAAGTTATTTCAATTCAAGCATTACCGATGCTTACATTTATGTTAAGTTGATATTCTTCAGATGCGTATGTACCATGATTTGAGTTGCTGTTCCATTACTGTTTTACATTCCATATGAATATCTGTAGTAGTGTAAGATGTTTGGGACTATGCATTAGTCCAGAAAATCGGTAATTGACCCTATGTTCGTGGTTGAGATTGCTTTCGCCACGTAGGATGTATTAGACGAACCCGAGTCGTATTAGAGTTGTCGGCAGTGGTTTGGCCACGCGGAGTGTTTGCGCACTCTATGTCGTTCAATTCAATGTGCGCTCGTGCTAGTCGAGTTCGTCAAGTAACCCGATTGTCCGATGTATGTTTACCATGTATGGACGCTACTGCTTGAATCTAAGGTACCGAACTTACCAGTGAAATCCTATTAACTATGGTACTTGATCCGCTAAGACTCATGAGCCGGACATGGTGGTATGGGACACCGTGGTCGAGCTGTCGGCCTACGCTGGGGTGACGAGCCTCCCCGTAGTGACCAATGAGCAACTAAACTCGTGAGCCGATTATGGTGGTATGGGACACTATATTCATGCTGTCGGCCTACATTGATTAGTGACGAGCCCTCTGTAGTGACCTCGAGCATACCTGGATACCGCAAGGAGGTGACGAGCCGAACTATGGTAGTAAGGGCATGAAAGGCGTGCATTGATTGGTGACGAGCCCTTTGCTACGACCTCAAACATATGATCGTATGAGATACCTAGGATTGACGACCCTAGCATGGATCACTGTTTGGATGGTGATATGAGGAAGGTATCTTAGCTTCCCAATCCGGCTGTGTGAAATGGACTAATAACAACTTGGTAATCATATTCATGCACCGCATTTGCATGTGTTTTGTAGATGTGGCGCACTTTGAGGCGATGTCATGCGTAACGTAAGATGAAGACGCTGAGGGTGTACGCGTGAGGGTGCGCATCATATTGCATACATCCTTGCATTAACAAGAGTACTTAGGATTTATTTACTTGTCCTGCTTTATCATTACTGTTTGATTGAATTGATAACATGTTAACCAGTGCCTTATTGTTCCACTGAGTTGATCACTCACTCCCACGTTTCTGGGGCAGTGTTAAACACCCACCAGACTCTGTCTTAGGCCCTGATGTTGCAGATGTGGATGCGACGTCTGAGGCAGAGCGGGAGCTGGATGACGACGAGGCTGCCTTCTCTTATATGCAGTTTTCAGACGGGTTCTAGCGAGCCTCGGTCTGATGCGCGGGATCTTTGGGATTATTTTTGGGAACTTAAATGATGTAACTTGATACCTATAACTTTGTTAAATAACACTTTCATACGATCTGGCTTGTATATGTAATTTAGGGATTTACACTTGTACACATTTTACTATAAGTCTTCCGCTTGCTTTATTCACTTATCCCTGAATCATATCTGTGTTTTGGCTTAATCTATTCCATGTTTTATGCACTAATACAGTCAACATACATCCATCATTAAATATGTTGCATAAGTGATGTTTTGGAACTCGGGAGCTGAGTTATGCTCGACCCTCGAATTTCAGGGCGTTACATGTCATTGGTTGGCCTTGTGTGCATTTCACAATCATACGGTTAGACGACTACATATACTCCACAATTGCATAGGATTAGGTGACCTTACATACATCACATGTCCATATGATTAAGGGGCCAAACACATATATCACATCCTCACACCACTAAAGTCACATATTTCTTATAATTAAACATGTTTAACGGTTTAAACACAAGTCATATGATCCTATTACTTAGGGCCGCACTCTAACCAAAGTGCCAAGTGATTAAGGGCTGTCCACAATCAGCCCATTCAAGGGATTAATCATCATTTAAAAATTACAATACCAGTTTGTCATACATTCAATACATGGAGATTACAAACTCTGGCCGAAGAGGCCCAATGGTTGGCCCAAATAAGGCTACCACTAATAGGCCCACATGGCATTCACTCAAAATGGGCCTTAACATTCTTGGGCCCACACATCAATGGAATTCACAATGGGTTCTATGTGGTGGAGCTCATGGTGCTTTCCTATGAGGTTAAGTTGCTTGTGACCCACTTAAGACTTAGGTCTGCTTTGATTTTAGTCCAAATCCTAAAATGATATGAGGAAGTGGATGGTCCGTGTGGATTAAATAGATACACTATGGTGGCCTTAGGTTGGATTCAATGGTCAGGCATTCATTCTCACAGCCTTGTATTGTATGGTCTATTTCAGGTTGGTTTGACTGATCTTTGGGACAATGGCCTAAAGGGAACCCGGTATATGGGATAGATGGATTGAATATCTAATACATCATCAGGATGGCCCATAACAAATTTTTAGTGATGAGAGTTCAATTTACATTATTTCATAATGTACGGCTATCTAAT
Organism: Magnolia sinica; assembly: GCF_029962835.1. Taxonomy (NCBI): domain Eukaryota; kingdom Viridiplantae; phylum Streptophyta; class Magnoliopsida; order Magnoliales; family Magnoliaceae; genus Magnolia; species Magnolia sinica. The sequence goes on from NC_080583.1 coordinate 33,645,631, forward strand.
CATTGGATGGACCTGATTCATGGTAACATACCGTCAAAAGGGTTGGTAAAATAGATAAACAGTGAGGATCTTAAATATATATCATGTCATAGCCATGGTGGAGAAAGTGGCATAACACTTACATCAAAGTGGGACATATCACACACAAGTTGAGAGGGCTACCCTCCATTAAATATTCATAATCATTTGTTGGGCCCACGGAGATGTGGTCCATGAATCCAGCCCATCCATTATGTGTGTCCCACTTGGTTAAGGGGTCAAACTAAGTTTTAGATACATCCAAATTTCAGGTGGACCCCACAAGTGCTTTTATATACTTGAGCTCCGAGTTGTATGAACGGTTCAAGGAGATTAAAGTTACATGGGTCCCAAAGTGATGTATTTATTACATATACAGAGTTCATCTATTTTTATTCTTATTTTTATTTATTTATTTATTTATTTATTTTGGAGATTATTTTATAACATTATCCAAAAATGAATCATATCCAAAGATTATCTAGACCTCACCACAAACAGTAGTGGAGATAATGATTTCACCGTTAAACAGTTTACCCGGCCCACCTTAATGTTTACTTTCCATCCAATCTGTACATAAGGTCATAAAGACCTGAATCAAGGGAAAAAGCTAATTTCATATTGGTCCAAAACTTCTATGACCCAAAAAGGGATCCAATGGTAGACGTTCAATCCTGCTGCTTTTGTAGTGTGGCCCACTTGATAGTTAGATCTTTCTTTTTTTCTTTTTTTTCTCAAGCCTTAAGACAAACTCGCCAAATGAATGGACGGTATGCATACCTCTTGATTAAATTCCTATTTTTTGTATTATTTTTATTTATTTTAATGGTGTGTGCCACCTGAGTTCCGTGTACGTCTGATTTTTGGGGGTGACCCATTTTTAAAGGGGACCCATCAAATGCACAGTGTAGATGCTTGACATGTATCATGGTGGGGCATGTGGTGGGGCCCACTTCCTTCCAGCATCAGCAGTAGGACGCTGCTTGCTACAGCGTCAGACACTGACAACAACAGTGTCCAATGTTGTTGATTTTATTCATTTATTTTCGTGGTATTTTGTAGGTGGGGCCCATATCAGGAAAATCAACTCCATCTATAAGATTCTCGAGCTCATGATAGCTTCAATAAGCCCAATGTTCGATATTTTTGACGTACAGAAACATTACAGTGGGCCCTAATAGATTATCACTATTAAAACAATATTTTTTATGGTCCATTTCCTTGTTTATGTTGTTTATTTCAAGGTTTATGATTGTTTTGTGGGTTTTCTAGCTAAAAATATGATTTACTAGAGACCCTTCTTACCTCTTTTGCAATCCTTGTATTCCTCGATTTCATTGTTGCAATGGAGAGTAGAAACAAGAAAAAAGGATCTTGTAGTCCCTCTTCTTCTCGTTCCGCTCCTATCACGGTGCACCATCTTCGGTCACCCGAGGAAGATCCCGAGTATGTGCGAGATATTCATTTATGAACGTGATAGTTGTACGGACAATTAACCCTAATCATTTGGCACCATTTGGAATTATTCCACTCCTTCAATCTGTAGGATGGGATAACATTTTACATTGGGGCGGACCGGCATACCGCTCCATTGTGCGGGCCATGTATGCTTGCATTAGTAACTACTCTTCTGAGAATCTAACATTTACAATTACGACCAAAGAAGGTCCAATTGAAGTGGACCATCACCTAATTTCTGGGTTGATGGATATTCCAGTCAATGATGGCGGGATTCCATTCATACACTTATAGCAAAACCGTCTAAATCTGAGATAAGAATGCTCATTAGAGGTTTATGCAATATGAATGCAGAATGGAATTTTGAGAATGCGCTTGCTTCCAAGTTTATGTTACCCAGATACAGGGTTCTCCTTCGGATTTTCATTTTAAATGTCTACCCTATATCTGATAACAAAACCAAGATTACTACATTTATGGCTCGTATTCTTCATTCGTTATTACTGGTGTTTCCATTTATCTTCCATCCCTTATATGTTACATCATTATTCAGTTCCGTCTCCACTCGGGTCATAGCGATATACCTTTTGCCTATCTTATGACTGCACTAGCCACGCATGGTCTTGTAGTAATGCCTGTTGGAGAAGCTCCAATTAACCATCTACCATTCAACAATTCAAACATAAATAAGATGAATTTAAGGTTGGCTACAAGCCAAGTTGATGTAGGTGCTAGTGGAGCAGCTGAAGCAACTGAAGAGGAGGATACTTTACCTTCAGATGATGTCAATATGGATGACATATTTGATGAACTTGAGTCTGACTCTATGGCTGATCCTAATTATCAGCCTTCTGATTTTGATTCGCGTTTGCGATCTCTTGAGGAGAAGGTAGATGGTATGCATGTGTCCCTAAAAATGCAATTTAAACATATGTGCAGATATCTTAGGCGCATTAACAAGGGACTTCATCAAATTGATCCTTCCATACCTGCTCCTTCTTCTGGTTCATATTAGTTTTGAATTTCTGATATGTAATAACTTTCATACTTGAATTTCTCTTGCTCTATATGCTTGGACATGTTTTCGTTTTCGTGTTTTTGTGGACATGTTTAATGGTTATCTTGAACTTACTTCTTATTCTCATTAATCAATGCTCTTATTCTACTCTTAAATTTCCATCATATGTTCTTTTCTTTGTCATATTGTGACAAAAAGGGGGGGAGAATTTGTGTTGTATGTTATTTCTATGGAGAGGAAGTTGTTGTGGAGAATATGCGGAGAGAAGTGTGGTTATTTTTTGCAAGTAATTTCTTCTCTTTGCTTGGATTCTATGGAGTATTGTATTAAGGGGGAGCATTGATTTAGCATGATTCTGTATTAATCTAACTAGTGCATGATTCTTTATTGATCTAACTGTTGCATGATTCTTTATTAATCTAACTTGTGCATGATCTTGGTTTGTTTTGTCACAAATTTGACAAAAGAGGAGATTGTAAATGCTATCTTATCTAGCTCCTAGGTTTGTCAAATTTTGTTATGCCAAAAATTCTTGGAATCTGTATCTTATTTAGTGGTTATTGTAAGATCAACTTCATGTCATCCTTGCCAATCTTGTCTATATTCAAGTTCAAGATCAAGTCATATAAGTACAAGATCAAGACGTACAAGTACAACATCAAGAAGTTCACTTTCAAGAACAAGAAGTACAAGTACAACATTAAGAGGTTCAAGAACAAGAAGTTTAAGTACAAGATCAAGAGGTTGAAGAACAAGAAGTTCAAGTACTAGATCAAGTCTTCAAGCTTCAATTACTTCAAGAGAATGATATGTGATGAATCAATCTCACAAGTAAGGCTTCTTTGACCTTAGACTAACCTTAGGATAGGTCATACAATATCACAAGTCATTTGATAATTTTATAGGTCATTTTTCGACCAGTCCTAGTCATGGTTTGACTAGTCCAGACACTGGCTCGACCAGTCCAAGGTTTGTTGTGAATTTTTAGGATTTTCTATTGGACCCTCGACCAGTCATGGAGACTGCTCGACCAGTCGAGTGAACAGTGCTCAACCAGTCGAGCAGGCTTGACTTAAAGTCCAACAACATTTCTGGGTCCCACTCGACCAGTCTAGTGAAGGGCTCAACCAGTCGAGCAAGCCACTCGACTAGTCGAGTGGTGATCTTATCTTATTGCGCCAAAAATTTTGAAAAGTTGTTGGTCCTTCGACCAGTCGAGCTGACCACTAGGCTAGTTAAGTGAATAGTATTTTTACTTATAAATTGAGGATGATTTTCAGAGTTTTTCAATTCATTAAAAGCTATTGAAGTCACAAGTCTAAGAAACTTGTCCCCATATTCTAGAAGCTAATTCGTTGGTATTTAAGATTCTTTTAATAGCTTTTTTGCATTTGATTTTGTGATCTCTATTCTATTTTATTTCTTTTGAAAAGGGAATATTGATTTTACCCTTTGTGAGATCAAAATTAAATCAAGCTAGCCCAGGTTTGTTTTAATCTAAAAATCATTTAGACCTAAGAACCCTTTCATATGTGAGATTAGACATTGAACATCTACATCGAATTGGTTCTACCGGGCTTCATCAGAAGGAGAATCTTTAGATAAGTACATTTTAATTTTCTGTATTTAGTTTGTAAGATTGCCAGAAAATCTTTTGTTTTTAGTTTTAACTGAGATAGCCAGAAAACACAATTGTGAAGGTTTTGGGTGAACCTTGAAAAACCTATTTCATAGTGAAAGCTAATATCCCGTGGGTGAGGATATTGGGAGTAGAGTAGTTGTGTGGTTGTTTTCTAACAGTTGGTGTACACACAAGCGAACCACTATAATTGTTAGAGTTGTAGTGAATGTTTATTTTTATGCATTTGTGGTGAATAATTGTAATTTTCTTTCTGTTTATGTGGTGAATGTTGTAATAGCAGTAGAAATTTATTTCTGTTTTATTATTTTTTTTCCTCTATATTAGTTTGGGATTTTGATACACAGACTGTTTTAGAAATCAAGTTGTCCTATCATAAGCCATTGGTTTTTGGTGTAAGGTTGTCCTTAGAACAACATCTGTATCAACCTCTCAATACTTGTGCATTTGAGGTTGCTATTTATTTCTGTTATTTGAGATTGATAAGTGCTATCTTGTTCTAGTTTCTTCTTTATTACACATTTAAATTTTAATTTGGCATAGCCCTATTCACCCCCCCCCCCCCCCCCCTCTAGGACTTTTAGCTCGGCCTATTCAATTGAGACCTTCGTCACTAATTTCATCGGAGGGAAAAGGAGGCTTAAAGCACCAGCCCACCTTATGAACATAGTTCAAAAAGATGGCGAGCTCCTAAAGGATTACATCAAATGCTTCAATTTGGAAGCATTACAGATTCGGAAACACTTGGATGAGATCGTACTAAACGCCATCATGACCGGGCAGAGAGATAAGCCATTCCTCTTCTCTCTGGACAAAAATCCTCCTACTACGTTGGCGGAGTTCCTGAACCGATCACAAAAGTACTCTAATGTAGAAGAATCCTGGATCTTGCGAAACGCCATCCAAAACAAAATTTTTGCGACCAACGAACAGGTGAAGAAAGAACTGAACTCGACCAACACAAGCAAAAAGCGGAAGGACGATCGTTCTCGGGACGACCGTAAGTCAAACAAACGACCTGATAGTAAGTTCACTACTTACACTCCGCTCAACAAACCTCAAGGGCAGGTCCTGATGGATATAAATAATGAATGCTTCGTTCAATGGCCGAATAAGTTATTAGGAAATCCTGACCGAAGAAGTAAGAACAAATATTGCTATTTTCATCAGGATTACGGGCACAACACAAGCAACTATTACCACCTCAAACAGGAAATTGAAAGGCTTATCCGGGAGGGTCACCTTGGTGAATATATAGATCAGAAAGGAAGTTGGATTACGGCTATCGAAGAGCAACCGATTGATAACCAACCAACTGGGGAAATCCGCATAATTTTCAGGGGCCATAAAGGCAAATGCGATTCAAACAATGCCCGAAAAATACATGCGAGAAGCATTAGTCACCCTCAGGGGGAGATGATGTCCTTTCCCGACCTTCAAAAGAGAGAAAGCTAGAGAGGTACAATATAACCTTCACCGATGAAGATGCCTAAGGTGTTCATCACCCTCACGATGATGCATTGGTGATCTCTATGACCATAGCTAATCGAAAGGTGTTTTGGATTCCCATCGATATAGGGTCGTCCGCGGACGTCCTTTTCTTCTAAGCCTTTGATAAGATGGGCATTAAACGGGCTTCTCTCTAACCCGTGAAGACTCCCCGATCAGGTTTTCGAGGGGACAGGTTATGCCAAAAGGAGTTATCCAGCTCCCTCTCATGGCCGGAGATGACCCAAATTAGACCACAATAATGGTCGACTTCCTTGTAGTCGACCAATCATCCGTCTATAACTCCATCCTTGGCCAACCATTGTTATAACTCCTCCGAGTAGCAGTATCGACCTACCACCTCGCCATGAAGTTCCCAACCGAACATGGTGTGGGAATCGTCAAGGGCGATTAGCAGGAAGCTCGACAGTGTTAGCAACGGCATTGAGGGATCTATGCGAAACAATGACAATCGAGTCCTTGGACCCATGAGAGGAATATCAGGAACAAGGCCGACCTATGGAGGACCTTATTCCGATCCCTCTAGACGAGTCTGACCCCTCTAAGACCATGCAGATTGGGTCATCCCTAACTCCACTGTTGCAAGATAAATTGGCATCCCTCCTTCGATGCTTTGCCAACGTTTTCGCATGGTCCCACGAGGACATGTCGGGCATCGATCCCGCCATCATCACGCATCGACTGAACATCGATCCATCCTACCGGCTAATTCGACAGAAGCGACATGCCCTCGGTCCAAAAAAATACGCTATAATAGGATAAGAGGTCGGTAAGCTCCTTGGAGCCAACTTCATCGAAAAAGTCAACTACCTGAACTAGGTGGCCAACATCGTATTGGTTAAGAAAGCTAATGGGAAGTGGCGTATCTGTGTAGATTACATAGACTTGAACAAAGCCTACCCCAAGGACAGCTTCCCGCTTCCCGGAATCTATCAGTTGGTCAACAGTACCGCAGGTCATGAACTACTTAGTTTTATGGATGTATATTTATGATATAATCAGATTGTAATGCACCTAATGGATAAATCAAAGACTACCTTTGTCACTGACAAAGGCCTTTATTATTACTGCGTGATGCTTTTCGGTTTAAAAATGCAGGAGCGATCTATCAAAGGTTGGTCAATAAGATGTTTGCCCACTAAATAGGGTGAACCATAGAGGTCTATATTGACGACATGCTCGTCAAGAGCATAAAAGCCACAGATCACCTGGCTGACCTAGAGGAGATGTTTTTCATTCTCCGCAAATACCGAATGAAGCTAGACCCGAGAAAATGCACTTTCAGCATAAGCTCGGGATAGTTCCTCGGATTTCTAGTCAGCCAGTGAGGGATCGAGGCTAATCCCGAGAAGATAAAGGCCCTCCTCGACATGCAGTCTCCAAAAATGATCAAAGACATACATTGGCTAACTGGAAGAATAATTGCTCTCAACCGCTTCATTTCCAGATCTACTAATAAATTCCTCCGTTTCTTCAAACAGTTAAAGGGGAGACAAATTATCGAATGGACCAAAGAATGCAAGACAACTTTTCAACAACTCAAGGAATACTTGGGATCGCCACCGTTACTCTCCAAACCCGAGCTAGGCGAATCTGTACTGCTGTATCTAGCCATATCCGATGCAGCAGTCAACTCGGCATTAATAAAAGAATATGAGGGAAAGCAATTACTAGTCTATTACTTCAGTAAAGCATTAGTTTCTAAAAAGACGAGGTATCCATCCTTGAAAAAATTGGCTCTAGCTTTAGTCACATCTACCCGATGCCTGCGGCTATATTTCTAAGCTCACTCGATCGTCGTTCTGACCGATCACCCACTATACCAAGTCCTGCAGAAACCTGAAGCCTCGAGCCGATTGACTAAGTGGGCGATTGAGCTGAGCAAGTTCGACATCAAATACCAGCCACGAGCCGCAATCAAAGGCCAGGTGGTGGCCCACTTCATAACTGACACAATCTCCATAATAAGAGTTGACCGACGAACTGCCTGACCTACCCAGGTTAGGGTCCCTCCTAGAGAGGTCGGCAGGACAACATATTGCAGGACCATTTGATGCCCAAGTTCTTCCCAACCCTTTCCTGTGGACATTTTACGTTGATGTCTCCTCCAACTCTAAGGCAAGCAGAGCTAGGATAGTCCTGGAAACTCCTGACCATACGTGCATGCAATATGCCTTGAGATTTGGATTCCAAGCCTCCGACAATACAACAAAATATGAAGCTTTGATCATCAGACTTAAACTAGCGGCAAACATGGGGGCTTAGCATCTAGAAGTCTTCAGTGACTTATAATTGATCATTAACCAAATAGCCGACGTTTACCAAGCCAAGAAAGAACGTCTGAAAGCCTATCTCCAAAAGGCCAGGAAATTAATCGAAAGTTTCCAAAAGTGCAACATCGCCTTGATTCCACAAGTAAAGAATTTCAAAGCCAACATGTTGGCAAAGCTCGCTACAGCAGATGAGGACGAGATCCCAAGCTCCATCCCGATCGAGTTCTTGGCTAAACTAAGCATCGATGAGGTCGACCCTATGCTCGTCCTTCCAGTTAGTTCAGAACCAACATGGATGGATCCGATTATCCAGTACCTTGAGAGCAACGAACTCCTCGAAGACTAAGAGAAAGCACGATGAATGAAGGTCAAAGCCGCCCGATATATAATACCCAATGGAGTGCTTTACACGAAAGGATTCTACCTCCCTTACTTGAGGTGTGTCCGACCAAAGGAAGCGGAATATATTCTAAAGGAAATCCATGAAGGAATTTATGAAAATCACTCGGGAGGACGCTCATTAGCACGCAAAGTTGTTCGAAAAGGATATTATTGGCCGACCATCTAACACAATACCCAGAAGCTCGTCAAGAGATGTGACAAGTGCCAGAGGTTTGCAAACGTCCCTCGGCAGCCACCAGAGGAGCTCACACCAATGGCCGAACCTTAGCCATTTGCTCAATGGGGGCTCGACATCATCGGCCCACTCCCTACAGGCAAAGGTCAGACCAAGTTTGCCATAGTGGTGGTCAATTACTTCACCAAGTGGGTAGAAGTCGAACCTTTAGGGAAGATAACCGAACAAAAGATTACGGATTTCATTTGGAAAATATCATATGTGGGTTCAGAATACCTCGGACTATCGTCTCTGATAATGAAAAACAGTTTGATAACAAGCAATATCAAGAAATGTGCAAGAACCTCGGGATTCACAGTGTCTACTTGTCACCACAACATCCATAGGCAAACGGGCAAGTGGAGATGGTCAACAAAATCATTAAGCATCATCTGCAAAATAAGCTCGAGAATGCTAAAGGAGCATGGGTCGAGGAACTTCCCAAAGTTCTGTGGGCTTACCGAACTACCGTCCGAATAGCTACTAGAGAGACCCCGTTCTCCCTAGCATACGGGGCGGAGGCGATTACCCCCGTAGAGATCAGAGTATCTACAGCCTGAACAAGCTCGTTCGACGAATAGGCCAACAATGAACTGATATCCCTCAATCTCGACCTCTTTGTCCATCAGCAGCAAGTATCACGGTTTTATAATGCTCGGGTCAAGGTCAGAAGGTTTCGAGTTGGGGATCTGGTTCTCCGAAAGGTATTCCAAAATAGCAAAGAAGCAGGAGCAGGGACCCTGAGCCCGAACTGTGAAGGACCCTACGTGGTTTCGGGCACCATCCGACCGGGCACATACCGACTGGAAGACCTTGATGGCCAATTGCTCCCACACCCATGGAACGCTGAACATCTAAAGATCTACTACCCGTAGATGGATCGAAGCAATACTCCTCTTTGTACTAGTCAAAGTCACATTAATAAAATCTCTGGTTCTCTGCCCGATCACGATCTGACTTATATCCGATCAAGATCTGACCAAGATCTGACAAAGATTCGACCAAGAGCTGTCTAAGATCCGATCTATCCAGTTGCAAGAACTTCAATAAAATCCTGATCAATGCCGGATTGATGTCTGTGCAATAACTCGGCTTCAATCTGACTAACAGTGGCGAAGTGAAAGAGACAATTCTAATTGCTTGACTCAAACAAACAAAGATCAACAAAAGAGGAATGTTTCTCATTGATAAGACCTAAAATGGTCAAATTACATTGGTTTTACATCAACTACGAAGTTAAGTTTATACATCAGACAAAGAACAGAATCCTAAAGAAGGAAAGTACAAAGAAGACGATGCTGGATGTACCTGAAGTGTTTAAAGATCGGGCGCCTGGTGTGCTTGAAGTGCTTGAAGTTAAAAAAGAAAGGAAATACTTCTCTGCAAAATTAACTTCAAGACTCGGGCACTGACCCAGGGGCTGCATCTGGGGCCGCATCATTACCCGACCCATCAGAGCTTGACTTTGCCTCATTGAAAGCGGAGAGATCAAGGTTTGGGAAGGAAGCCCTCATGTCCTTCGTACACTTGGCATAACCTTGACGAAAGAGAGTGTCTCACTCATCCATGAACGCCTAAGAAGATACGAACTGATGGACGACCTCCTCCTGAGCCTTGCCAATGATGCCCTTGGTCTCCTCCTTCAGCTTGTCGAGCTTTCCCTTAGCCTTGAGCAGCTCGGCGTGACATTCATCGTGCACGCGCTTAGCCTCCTCTAGCCACATCACCATCGCAGCCTTCTCAACAGAAGACACCTCAAGAGTCATCTTCATGATCTCAACCTCGGCATCCAACTGAGCCACCCTTTGCTCAGCCCCCTCGGCCTGATCGTGCATCCGAGCAAAGTCAGCATGTGACTTCAACACACACACAACGAATTGTACAAGAAAGAGAAAAAGATAAGTACGGGCAATCTAAAAGACAATATCTACTTCCGATAAGGTGCTTACTTTAAGAAGGGTGGTCGTCACGTGCACGAGGGTCGTCTCGGTCAGAGAGTTGAACAAGTCGACGTACTCCATGTCGGATGTATGGCGATCGACCCATGGGAGGATCTCCTCCACAGTCCGATGAAGGTGGCTCCCTCACCTCTCCCCAACCTCCGCCCCTTCAGAAGGATGAGCCTCGGCCAAAGGCTCAACAACCCCTTGAGCCTCCACAGGGATATTGTGGTCAGGGACAACCATCCCCGCCGCTCCTGAGGAGGTCTCCACCTCCCTGCCCTCTCTCTCATCCTCAATGACGATCGGGTAAGAAGGATTGACCTTCTCCTTAGCCTTCGAGGAGGTCTTCTGCCTCTTCTTCTTTAAGGCTGCCACCTCATCTCGAGGAGCTGCACGAACCTTAAAGAGAGGGCGGATGAAGGGTCGAGCCTCAGGCATCTCTGCACAAAAACAAATACTTTAGAAGTCTTCAAATAATGAAATTTCTTAAAGTTGCGAAGCTCGGCTAAAAGTCTTACCCAAGGTCGTTCCTGTGAGGGCTGAATCTAAGCCTGCCTGGAGAAGTTGCTCGGGTTAGAGAAGGACTCTCCAAGATCGCCTACCCTCGTCGAGGGCCCGCAGGTCCCTAATCTGAACCAACGGCCCACTATCAAGTAAAGGCTGATGCTTGGGAACAACAGTGACAGAAAACAAGTAAATAAGGCAGCGACAGTGTAAGCCGATCAACAAGAGACAAGTAACCACTGTAGTACGAACCTGGCTCAGAAAAAGATTGGGGGATGTGAGGCTGAATCAATTCTGGGTCGGCCGTCTCCCAGCATCTATAGGCCCAGAACAACTTATTCCTCCAGTGCTTATTGGAGGAGGGAGGATCGGTTATCAAGGCCCCACCGGTGTTCTGCCATGCAGAAAATTAATACCATTTGGGATGAAGGGTGTTTGGTTTTACTTAATACAAGTGGAGGAACTCATCCACTAATAGCTCAGGTTGCTCCAGTTCAGCCCACAAGACTGCACAGCCAAACAAGTCCTTCCACCCATTCGAAGTTAATTGTCTCGGAGCCAAGCCGAGATAGGACGAAAGACGCCAAACAATTCCCTAAAATGGGAATCACAGGTCGCAATGCAGGGTGACCTGAAAAATCACCACGACTCCCTTAGGAGGTTAGTCCAGGAGTTCATCCGCCAAAGGGAGCCTGAGAATCACAGACTTCAGGACATGATACCTGAGCCTGATTCGGACTAGCTCCTCCTCGGATAAAGTTAAGGGCATTGGCCCCCTCAGGTCCTCCTCGCCCACTCCATCCTCATCAAGTGGATCACACGCTTCAGCGACCTGTTTGGTCGTCGAAGGCGCATTCATTCCCCTCGCCCCAGGCATCGTCTCACACCTGGGAGATAGATCTAATGCCCTAGCGACGGGCACCGGTCTCTGTGCTGGGGACCGCTCCAATACTCTCCTCGACGATGAAATACCGGAAAGTGACATCCGCCATTACCACCAGTGATGAAGATGGGCTCGACATTACCCTGAGACAACTACTCGCCCCACTTTCGCCACCGAAGACCCCCTCCCGCGAGCTTATAGAACCAGACATTGAATGGAAAAATGAAATGAGGGGGAAAAGGAGGCTAACCGAAGTTGGGATCGGTGGAATTCCGACTGAGTTGCGGTGAGAATAATCACTGGAATACACCCAAGAGAACAGGAGAGCAGAAAGGGGGAAGAAGCAAAACGTGAAGGAGAAGAACCCTAAGCATTAGGGCTCCCCTTATATAGACAAGCCACGTGGCAACCATTTAAAGCGCTCATCAATTCTGCGTTGTACAACGCCCCATCAGCTACCTCGACTCGACACGTGTCACGCCCCGACGCACCACTCGCCCCTGATATCGAGTACGACGCCACTCGTCGTGACCTTGTTGGACTGTCACCGAAGTGACAGCTTGACGCCCTACATGACCTCGAGCCACAAGACAACACGTCATGATTACAGACTGACAACGCTTCGATTACTGTGTTGGCCATCATACCTGGCATTAATGACAACGCGACTCGACCTAGTCCATGCATAACCCGACCTAGCTACGGGCGAGATTACTTTCCGAACTTTGTTCAAAAAGCAAGGGGGGCTCACTGTTGGGGAAAAATCTACAAGTCCATAAGTCAGCTTATGGAATGGACCAACTCTATTGAACCAGCATAGGCCCATGGGAACCCCGAGCCTAATAAGGCCTCTACGTCCAAAAATAGAGCAAACTCCAAGGAAGAGCAATGCAATTTAAGGACACACAAAGAGCTTCCAAGCTCACACTAGTGGTTAAAAGACTGACCTAATTTATAGGTCGGTTAAAGGACGATTATGGATCACTTATAAAACAGCCACGTATCGATTATGGATCGACAATAGCTTGGTCACAGATCAATCACAGATCGGTCACAGACCAGCCATAGCTCGATCATAGATCAATTATAGATCAATCACAGATCAGTCCCAGATTGGTCACAGACCACCCATAGCTCGATCATAGATCGACGATACTCCTAGCGAGGTCGAAAGGCCTCGACGCCCAGGTGAGGGACACACGAACCTTCTAACTCATCTGACGGTAAAAAATGGTGAATGTCGATCTGTCAATCAAGACGGTATCATTCTTTTTCAACTCAGCACTCACATTGGGATCTAACCCACAGCCGAGCTACAGATTCATAGAGTCCTCGTGAGATCTAAAGATCTCTCCCTAGATCTTCGGGAGATAAGATCAAGTCCCGACAATCTCAGGAACCTACTATCTCGGGAAGATCCCGGATCATAGCAGATCTCCAAGATATCAGGAAAGAATCCCTGTACTATGGGATCTTTCCCCTCCTATAAATATACGAACATCTCCCACCGTTTGAGGTACGTTCACAAAAATCCTGACATTCGACTGATCCCTTTTCTGGAGATCTTGCCCTACATTACAGACCTCAAGCTTGACTTAGGCATCGGAGAGTCCCCTGAACTAAGGGGGGCCTCCTTTGTCTCTCACTTTTGCTTGTGCAGGTTCAAAAAGGTGTATTGCGAGGGATCTACCGAAAACTGCATCAACAATACGTAAGAACTTATAAATTATATAAATTTGCGGATAAGGTGAATAGTATATTAATACACTTACCTAAGTCCATACATATATATTGAGGATAATTACCTGGTATAGACCGATGGCCAATAAATGATCTTAATAGACACTAACGTGCCATAGAAAACCTAAATACTTAAAAAGAACACTGTGATCCGTAGACAGCACTAGCCAATTTTAAATCAACTGTACATGTAGCATATATGTCACTTACCAACTTGTAGAGTTAAAACGGCCCAGCCCAAGCACTGTCGAGATTCGGCTCGGCTTGGCCCCACCTTGGCCAAACCCTAACCTAGCTAGGTCCTCTCCAATGAGGCTGGGGCTTTTTTAGCCCATTAGGGCATACGCCAGGCCAGAGCTTGGGGCCCTAGGACCCATTTGCCACCCGTACAAGTGAAGCCTTGCCCACGTACGGGCAAAGGCTCAAGGGAAGCGAATTGGCTGGTGTACCTCACACCAGTTATATAGCTGGTGAATTGACGACAGCAAGTTCTGTGGGTCTCATCAGGAGGTATGTGTTATATTTAAACCGTCCATCCATTTGAACGGTGGATGTGTCATTATCCCCACTGTTTTCTATGGTGGGGTCCACTTGAACTTTAGATCTATCTCATTTTTTTTCTCATGCCATAAAACTCTCTCTCCAGTTGAATGGACGGGATACAACACATGCATCATGGTAGGGTCCACTGAGCTTGGTGACGTCACTTCAGCAGGGGTTTGGCTACTGACCTTGTCAGTATCTAATCCGCGTCTATACTTAAACAGGGCAGCGACTGGATAAAGAAGAGTCCGGATGCATGACCCCACAGCTTTAAATCCGTGGGAATTAATAAGAAGTGGATTGCGTATGGCACTTGCCTGACAAAGCTACTTCTAGGGGCTGTTTGATTTTTAATTTCCCTGCAAAGCCTTTCGCAAGAAGTCCCTCCGCCCGAAAACTTACGTAGGGCCCACTGTGATGTTTTAGAGAATTCTACCCGTTCATTCATTTTGTGAGCTTATTTTAGGACTTGAAATCAAAAGTGAGCAAGATCAAAGACTCAACTTAACCACACTAAAGGAAAAGGTGGGTAGGAAAATTACTACCGTTGAAACCTCCCTGGGTCGACAGTACTGCTCAAATGCCATCCATGGTGTTCATAACGTCATTCATAATGTGGAAAACCGAGAACTAATATTACCCTGATTCAAAACTTCTGTGGCCCCATGAATGTTCAACCATCACATTTTCGGCTTACTTGCCTATTACATTTGGCTCATGTTTTACTCGTCTTAAAATGAGCTTACAAAAGACTGGCAGAGTAGGTTTCTCACAAACATTAGGTTTCTGTGCTCGTGGTAAGATTTCATTGGATGGCAAGTGCAGTGGCACATGGGGCTGGTTTGTGCGGAAGCGGATTGGCTGGTGTACCGCACAGCAGCTATCCAGCAAGTTCTGTGGATCACATCATGAGGTATGTGCTATATCCAAACCGTCCATACACTTGGTGAGCTAGAATTAAGACTAGAACTGAAAAATAAGAAAGATCTAAAGATCAAGTGGACCACACTGCAAAAAGCAGTGGGATATTGAGCGTTTACCATTGAAACTCATTTGAGAGTCACAGAAGTTTTGGATCAATAAGATATTTGTTTTTCCTATTCATACTAGTATTTTTGACCTTATGAACAAATTGGATGGAAAATAAACGTTATGGTGGCCCTATGAATGTTTTAACAGTGAAAGTCATTATCCCCGCTGCTATTTGTAGTGTGGACCAGTTGAGCTTGGATATGATGCATTTTTTGGCTCATGATCTAAAATGATCTAAAAAATTAGATGAACCGTGTAGATATAATAAATACATCATTTTCAGGCCCATGTAACTTTGATCTCCTTTGAGCCATTCGTACAACTCGGAGCTCCAGCAGCATCAGCGCTCGCCTTTGCACGACATGTATCAACGCTAAGGGCCTGTTTGGATTCGTGTATTGTATTGTACTGTACTGTATTCGGGTACTGTTCATGTATACAATGGACGATTTTCAGAATACATATAAATCATTCAGATACAAATCAATGTTTGGATTGGAGGTATTATGGAGAATAGTATGCAATATCTTATACAGATCAACGTTTGGATAGGAGGTATCATGTCTGCGTACTGTACAACCGTACAGATTGGCTACACCCCCTGACACCGACCAATGGCTGGTAGTCGTTGCTATGTGGGCCCCACCATGATGTATGTATTTCATCCATGCCATCTATATGTTTTTACACATCATTTTACGGTCTAAATCCAAAAATGAGATATATCCAAATCTCAAGTGGACCACATTACAGGAAACAGTGTTGAATGAGCGTCGACCATTAAAAACATTTTGGCCATTATGTTTTGGATCAAGCTCATATTTGTTTTTTCTTTTCATCTTGGTCTGTATGACCTAATCAAAAGATTGGATATCAAATAAACAGTATAGTGGGCCATAGGAGGATTTTAATGGTTGATATCCAATCACTATTGTTTTCATGTGGTGTGATCCACCTGATATTTATGTCCCTCTCATTTTTGCGATCAAGCAATAAAATGATATGTAAACATGGATGAACAGAATGGATGAAACACATACATCATGGTGGGGCCCTAACTCTGACAATCATTAGTCGTGAATTCTCGAGAATGAGAATACAATGTAGTGTAGTCATTCGGCTGTAATGACGGCATGCCTAAACTCTGACAAAACAATACCGCGTTTTCGAATTTTCGGAAACGGACTGAAATCGCGTGCATGGGATACCGTCCGTTATACACTCCAATCCAAACACTGTTTAATTGGAATATTTAGGAATATTTACTTATAATATGATACGCAAATCCAAAAAGGCCCTAAGTAGATAGTTGTGGTACACCAGCCAATTGGCTTCTGGTTTGTGCTTGACTTAAAAACTTTTGGACAGACATGTTTTCTATTGTTCCTGACACCAATTTGTTGTCAAATTCATTCGTGGGCATGAAACGGGGGAATGCGGATTGCGCCCTAACCCTGCCTGTCTCTAGCCCATAACCGGCAGTTATGCGAGCGAGCGAGCTATGATTTATTTGTTTATACACACTGTCTATCCCTTCTCTTAAATCATTATAACGTATGTGCGCAAAAAAAAAATTTAAAAATAAAATAAAATGAAGTAGATCTAACAATCAACCAGACCACACCAGATAATAAGCGTGGGTTGCTTTAAATGCACAAAGCGTTACATTAAATGTAAGAGTTCTATACGGTGTGGCCTACTTTAACGATGGATCTGCCTTGATTTTATCTTTATACTTTAAAATGATATAAGAAAAGGAATGAACAGCATGAATAAACGGATACATCACGGTGGGCTCACCCACAAAACTACTCGTTGATGGCTAGAGTTGGGCAGAGGTAGGATGCAACCTGCATCCAGTGAGCTTGTTACAGAGAAGCACCCAATCCAGATCTAGATAAACAAGGGAAGCCGGAAGTGAATTGCCTCCAATATCCGCCATTAGCACCACGTGGCCCAATCTTTGTGGGGAAGACTATGATTTTTGTATTTTATCTATGTTATTCATCCATTTTTCCAACTCATTTTAAGGCACGAGCTAAAAATGAAGTAGATTCAAAGCTCGAGTGGACCACACCATAAGTGAAGAGTAAAAAACTTCTTAAAGCCACAAAAGTTTTGAATCACAATGATATTTGTGTTTTCCATTCACGGAAGTCTTTGTAACCTTTTGAATAGTTTATATGACAAATAAATTTCATGGTGGACATTTCAAATTAGTGTATGTATGTGATATTTAATAGGATGATTGTTATAAGTCCATTGAAATATTTGTTTTTGCCAAAAAAGAAGAAATTTTGAACTTGGGTGAGACACAATTGTAAAGATTATAAATAAGCAATTTCTCCATGTTTATTATTTGTTCATTTAGATAGCTAACCTTTAGATGGTTTGGATCATTCTATTAGTATAATTTTAGTGATGTAAGTGATAATTAAATTGTTTCGAGTATCAGCAATATATCACATCTACAGTGGATGTTGATGCAGAAATCTAGTTAGCCCTCTTTGGACCCACGTACATGTACAAGGAACGGACAAGGAAGACTCTTGCTAGGGCTGGGGACCGTCCGATGCCCAGGTCAGGAAAGGAATCTGGGTCTAATAGAGTAGTGAAGTTTTAGGGCTAAAGATTGTCCGTACCTTTCACCATTAGGGGATTTCTTATTTATAGATGGGGAGAGTTGGTGGCATAAGAGGCTTCTCCCTGTTTTGACAGAGACGGATTATAGTAGGATTCAGACTCCTTACTTGGTGGGAGAATCTTTCTAGATCTTTAGCTAGAATCTAGAACAAAGCCATATTGGAATCGGTTTCCTAAATCTTCGCTTGAGATTGCGGACAGACCATATAGAGGTCAGGTCAGATTCTATGGAGGGTGGGTTTGGCCGACTCGAGGTAAACCGACCTAGTTCACTCAATTGGGGTTGGATTGCGTTCGTCAGAGGATGGGTCTTGCCGACCTGAGGTGAGCGGTTGGCTTCTTTCAGATCTCAGTTGATTAACAATTATTCTGACCTTACATTGAGAGATCGAGCTTGGCCTTTCTCTATAATCGGTCGAGAAAATGATGGTGTGATCATTGGGTCGGTCCTGCTGCTGTTTGAAGTGCTGACCTAGCTTGCGGACCGGTCCATTTTTCCTATAACAGTGGACATATTTGTAAACCCGAAAAATTTCGAGCAAAGACTCGAGTACTGCCTCAAATTCCTTAGAAGTAATATGTGGGTTAATTAGCGTTAAAACTCAATTGCTTGTGAAATTAGCATCAATCACTTTAAATTTGATCTGCAGGACTCAAAACCTGTAGAATCGTTAGCGCTATGTTACCCTAAAATCTAGGATTCAACGCTAAATCCAGTTGCTCTCGGGAGTACTTGGAAACTTTGTATCGGACCTGGACCGCGCGTCGAAAGTCCGATAGCGATGATCTTAGACAATTATAATCACCTTGTTGGGCTTGACCATCACCTCAAAAATCAAGACCAGATGATGTCTTGGGTCGATTTGCATGAGTCCGGAGTAAAGAGTGTGAGAAAGCTGAGAAATTAAATATGGATTTATGAAATCTGAGTCGTGTCACTTGCGCGCCGATTCTAAGCTATCTGACCATTGGATTCTAACCCAATTTTACCCTCGGATCAGGGAAGACGGCCCAAGCATGTCATAGTGCTTGTAGACCTGATCGAGTTTCGGTGACCATTAAATTGAGATTGGTCCACCACAACTGATCTATAAATTCGATCGGTACAAAAACTCAGCCTGACCTAGATCCATGATCAGTGAGCTTAAGTCCGACCGCATGTGGAAAAAGGACCACCAGAAGTGCTCCGTTGGATCGAAATAGTCCTGAT
Source organism: Magnolia sinica (assembly GCF_029962835.1). NCBI lineage: Eukaryota > Viridiplantae > Streptophyta > Magnoliopsida > Magnoliales > Magnoliaceae > Magnolia > Magnolia sinica. The sequence continues at coordinate 33,664,660 of NC_080583.1, forward strand.
TTGGGTATAACCTAAGTATACCTTGGCCCTGGGGCTATTTTCATCAATATTAAGCCTACATAAAGACCTTAAAACCCTCACTCTCAATTCCATACGAATTTTCTAACCCTAGCTAAAAGAGAGAGAGGAAAAGAGAGAGAAAGTGAGAGAGAAGTTGGTGAATCATGTTAAGATTCTTCCCTGTTATTCTGCGTCTCTAAACCATCACTTTTGAATCGTTATTCCGGCGATTCTAAGTTCATTCTTGGGTAAGTCAATCAAACCCTAGCCTGTTTTAGAGCTTAGAATAATCTAAGTGTTGATGTAGTTCATTTTTATTCATGCCTTAGGTTATCTAGTCACCATTGACGAAGACTTATCGTCTGAATCAGATCTGTGCATATTTTCTGGTTTAAGGTGCAGAGTATATTCGTATAGGTTATGGTTTTTAAGGCTTTCAATGTTGGTTAATGGTTTATTATTGTTGCGGATGCAATTTCACATGCCAAATGTGATGTTTATATTGTGTTCCTGATATATATGAGATATATTGCGATTTGTGTATTCTATGTATAGGTAGAAAGTATCGTATACGTATGAAATACAAACATGTGTTTGCCATGATTAATTGTCGTGTATTTGTGCTAGTTGTACGTGTATCAACTCCTTAGCAAAAGGAATTGTCCAAATGTGTGTTATCACTAACATACGTCATGTATGTTGGAATATGTAGTCTAAGTGTTTGTAGAAATGTCTGAATGATCAAGTATGTAATATATTATCCTGTTTACGGCCGTTGAGAAGAGATTCTCAACTATCCTATTGGTGTGTATGATTTCCTACATGCAATTTACATTCGTTGCTGTTTAAATTCAGGCACTACTTATGTGTAAATTCATGTTAAGTTGATATTCTTCAAATGCTCACATACTGTATGATTAGAATTGTTATTCCATTACTGTTCTAAATTGTTAGTATGAATATCTGTTATAATTGAAGGTGTTTGGGACTATGAAATAGTCCAGGGAATTGGTAACAAACCTGGAGTTCGTGGCCAAGGTTGTTTTCACCACGTAGGACGTGTTTGACGAACCCGAGTCGTATTAGGGTTGTCGGTAGTGGTTTAGCCACACGAAGTGTTTGCGCACTCTATGTCATTCAACTTAACGTGCGCTTGTGCTAGTCGAATTCGTCAAGTAACCAGATTGTCCCGGTGGATGCACACCATGTATGGACACTATCGCTTGAATCTATGGTACCACACTTACCAATGTAATCCCGTTAACCATTGTACCTTAATCCGCTGAGACTCATGAGCCGGGCATGGTGGTATGGGACACCTTGGACGAGCTGTCGGCCTACGCTGGGGTGACGAACCTCCCCGTAGTGACTAGTGAGCACACCAGACTCGTGAGCCGATGATGGTGGTATGGGACACTATATTCGTGCTGTCGGCCTACATTGATTGGTGACGAGCCCTTTGTAGTGACCTCGAGCATACCTTGATATTGCATTGAGGCGACGAACCTTAGGGTAGTAACTAAGGTATGATAGGCATGCATTGATTGGTGACGAGCCCTTTGCAACGACCTAGAACCATATGATCGTATAAGATTGTCTAGGACTGACGACCCTAGAATGGATCACTGTATGGGAGTTGATATGAGGAAGGTACCTTAGCTTCCCAATCCTGCTGTATGAAAAGGACTAATAACAACTTGGTAATTATGTTCATGCACCGCATTGTATGTGTGTTGGCGTCGTTGGTACTGCGGGAGGTTGTCATGCGTACCGTAAGATGAAGACGCTGAAGGAGTGCAGGCGAGAGCATGCATCATTTCTTCATACATCCTTGCATTAACAAGAGTAATTAGGATATGTTTGATTGTATTGCCTTATCATTACTGCTTGATTGATTTGATAACATGTTAACTTTTACTGTATAGTTCCACTGAGTTGATCACTCACTCTCACATTCTGGGACGGTGTTTCAACACTAACTAGACTCTATCTTAGATGCAGATGATGATGCGAACCCTGAGGCAGAGCAAGAGTATGAAAATGACGAGGACACGTTTTCTTTTATGCAGTTCTCAGGCGGGTTCATGTGAGCCGTGTCCTAATCTACGGGGATTCTGGTTTTTTTTGTAATAGATGATTTCATTTTGATACTTATATTTTGAAAACAAACACTTGTAATTATGACCTGGCAGAGCATACATATCATAGGGACTTATACTTGTTCACATATATTTCTCTAAGTCTTCCACTTGCGACTTTCACTTATCCCTGAATTATGTTGTAGTTTGGCTTAATCTATTCTATGCTTTATGCACTCCTACAGACAACATACATCCATCATTACATACGTTGCATAAGTGATGTTTTGAAACTCGGGAACTGAGTTATGCTCGACCCTCAAATTTCAGGGTGTTACAAGTTGGTATCAGAGCATGATTTAGATTAAACCAGACCTAGGTTATGGTCACACAACGCACGTTGACGCCACCTTAGTGTAGGAGGGTGCGAGCTTATTCTAGAATTTCATTGTCCACCTATCATCTGCCTCCGAGTGAAATAAAGGAATTGAGGAAGCAGATAGATGGCTTGTTGAAGTTGGGTTTTATTCGACCAAGTGTGTCCCCTTGGGGAGCACCTGTTCTGTTTGTCATGAAGAAGGATGGTTCCTTACGATTATGTATAGATTATCGCAGGTTAAATCAGGTGACTGTGAAGAACAAGTATCCCTTACCCAAAATCGATGATCTATTTGATCAGTTGAAGGGAGCACGGTACTTTTCGAAGGTTGATCTGCAGTCAGGGTATCATCAGTTACGTGTCAAGAATGAGGACGTACAGAAGACCGCATTCAGGACTAGTTTCGGTCATTATGAGTTCCTTGTGATGTCGTTCGGTCTTACAAATGCACCGGCCGTGTTCATGGACCTGATGAACAGGGTGTTTCGGCCATTTTTATTCCGATTCGTCATTGTCTTTATCGATGACATTTTGATATACTCTGCGAGTCGGGAAGAGCACGAGGAGCACTTAAGAGCGGTCTTGGATGCTCTCAGGAAGAATCAGCTTTTTGCGCAGTTCAAGAAATGTGATTTCTAGAAGGAGGAAGTCAAGTTCCTAAGACATGTGGTGTCCAAGGAAGGGATAGCTATCAACCTCGCTAAGGTAAATGCAGTGCAGGACTGGAAACAGCCTGGTTTGGTTACTGAGTGAGAAGCTTTCTGGGTCTAGCAGGCTATTATCGACGCTTCATATGAGACTTCTCGAAGATAACTAGACCTTTGTCTCAGTTGACACGGAAAGACTTGAAGTTTGCTTGGAATGAGAAGGCGGAAATAGCTTTTCAGGAGCTGAAGGACAAGTTGACATCCGCCCTTGTGCTAGTATTGCCAGAGCAAGGGGTTAAGTATACTATATATACTGACGCCTCTCGCATTGGTCTGAGTTGTGTCCTTATGCAGAAGGACAGGGTGATTGCATATGCCTCGAGACAGTTGAGGAAACACGAAGAGAATTACTTTACACACGACCTGGAGTTGGCAGCTGTCATTTTCGCATTAAAGCTCTGGAGAAATTACCTCTACGGAGAGGAGTTCGAGCTCTTTTGCGGCCACAAGAGCCTTAAGTATATCTTCACGCAGTGTGACTTAACTATGAGGCAACACCGATGGATGGAAACATTGAAGAATTTTAAGTTTGATGTCTCTTACCATCCGGACAAGGCAAACCCTGTGGCAGACGCGTTGAGTCGCAAGAAGGCTATAGAGTTTGCGGCTTCGCTAATGATAGCAGAATGAGACATGATGGAGTTTGTGCGAGACTTTGAGCAGAAAATTATGGTGGAAGAGCCGTATGAGGTTATCGCACACATTCGAGTACGGCCCCTTATTGATGAGAGGATCATTGCAGCTCAGGCAGATGATGAGCTATTGGCAAAGATGATAGAGCGGGTTAGTACAGATGAGGACTCCGAGTGGAGTGTTAGTTCAAATGGGGGCCTACGATATCGTGGCCGGCTATGTGTCTCAAACATTCTTGACTTGAGACGAGAGGTTCTCGAGTCAGCCCATAATTCTAGGCTTGCAATGCATCCCGGTAGGGCGAAGACGTATCAAGATATGAGGAGATCCTATTGGTGGGACAACATGAAGGTTCACATTGCTGAATTTGTATCTCGTTGTCTCACGTGCTAGCAGGTCAAGGCAGAGCATCGCCGACCTCCTGGACTGCTTCAGCCCATGCCCATAGCAGAATGGAAGTGGGACTTCATCTCTATAGATTTTATTTCAGGGCTACCGAGAACGAGGAAAGGACATGACTCTATTTGGGTGATCATCGACCGATTGACAAAGTCGGCTCATTTCTTACCGATCAGAGTCACAAACTCTGCAGACGAGTTGGCTAGGTTGTACATCAAGGAGATTATACGTCTGCACGGAGTTCCCTTGGAGATTGTATCTGACAGAGACACGCGATTCACATCTATCTTCTGGACTCGTATTCAAGAAGCGATGGGTGTGAAATTGAAGTTCAGCACCGCGTTTCATCCGTAGACAGACGGGCAGCGGAACGTGTGAATCAGGTTCTGGAAGACATGTGCGAGTTTGTGTTTTGAATTTCAAGGATAGTTGGGATGACTGTCTCCCTTATGCAGAGTTCGCATATAACAACAACTTTCAGGCGAGTATCGGCATGACTACCTACGAGGCATTGTATGGTCGCCCGTGTAGAGCACTGCATTGCTGGGCAGAAGTTGGCGAGTGTAGTTTGATTGGCTCAGAGTTGGTTCAGGCGACTTCAGAGAAAGTTGACATTATTCGACGTCGACTTCTGACAGCCCAGAGCAGGCAGAAGAGTTACGCTGATACGAGGCGGCGACCGCTTGAGTTTGAGGTTGGAGACCATGTATTTCTTAAGGTTTTCCCTATGAAGGGAGTCCTGCAATTTGGTAAGAAGGGGAAGCTCACGCCGAGATTTATTGGTCCATTTCAAATTCTGGATCGAGTGGGAGCGGTAGCATACCGCCTTGCTTTGCCCACACCACTTGTAGGCATGCATAACGTATTTCATGTTTCTATGCTGAAGAAGTATGTTCCTAATCCTTCGCATATTATCAGTTGGGAGCAGGTGCAGTTAAGCGAGGATGCCACATATGTACTGCGACCGATACATATCCTAGACAGGAAGGAGCATATATTACGTAGCAAGGTAATCCCTCTTGTGAAAGTACTGTGGATGCATCACAGTGAAGAAGAGGCAACTTGGGAGACTGACGCTGAGGTCAGAAATAACTACCCTCAGATCCTTGAGGAGTATGAGAAGGTACAAATTTTAAGGATGAAATTTTTCTTTAAGGGGGGTAAATTGTAATGACCTGAAAATTTTCGTGTAAAGACTCGAGTACTACCTCAAATTCCTTAGAAGTAATATGTGGGTTAATTAGCGTTAAAACTCAATTGCTTGTGAAATTAGCATCAATCACTTTAAATTTGATCTGCAGGACTCAAAACTTGTAGAATCGTTAGCGCTATGTTACCCTGAAATCTAGGATTCAATGCTAAATCCAGTTGCTCTCGGGAGTACTTGGAAACTTTGTATCGGACCTAGACCGCGCGTCGAAAGTCTGATAGCGATGATCTTAGACAATTATAATCACCTTGTTGGGCTTGACCATCACCTCAAAAATCAAGACCAGATGATGTCCTGGGTCGATTTTCTTGAGTCCGGAGTAAAGAGTGTGAGAAAGCTAAGAAATTAAATATGGATTTATGAAATCTGAGTCGTGTCGCTTGCGTGCCGATTCTAAGCTATCTAACCGTTGGATTCTGACCCAATTTTACCCTCGCATCAGGGAAGATGGCCCAAACATGTCATAGTGCTTGTGGACCTGATCGAGTTTCGGTGACCGTTGAATTGAGATTGGTCTGCCACGGCTGATCTGTAAATCCGATTGGTACAAAAACTCAGCCTGACCTAGATTTATGGTCAGTGAGCTTAAGTCCAACCGCACGTGGAAAAAGGACCACCAGAAGTGCTCCGTTGGATCGGAATAGTCCCGATTTGGGTATAACCTAAGTATACCTTGGCCCTGAGCTATTTTCATCAATATTAGGCCTATATAAAGACCTTAAAACCCTCACTCTCAATTCCATATGAATTTTCTAACCCTAGCTAAAAGGGAGAGAGGAAAAGAGAGAGAAAGTGAGGGAGAAGTTGGTGAATCATCTTGAGATTCTTCCCTGTTATTCTGTGTCTCTAAACCATCACTTTTGAATCGTTATTCCGGCGATTCTAAGTTCATTCTTGGGTAAGTCAATCAAACCCTAGCCTGTTTTAGAGCTTAGAATAGTCTAAGTGTTGATGTATTCATTTTTATTCATGCCTTAGGTTATCTAGTCGCCGTTGACGAAGACTTATCGTCTGAATCAGATCTGTGCGCATTTTCTGGTTTAAGGTGCGGACTATATTTGTATAGGTTATGGTTTTCAAGGCTTTCAATGTTGGTTAATGGTTTATTATTGTTGTAGATGCAATTTCACATGCTAAATGCGATGTTTATATTGCATTCCTGATATATATGAGATATATTACGATTTGTGTATTCTATGTATAGGTAGAAAGTATCGTATACGTATGAAATATGAACATGTGTTTGTCATGATTAATTGTCGTGTATTCATGCTAGTTGTATGTGTATCAACTCCTTGGCGAAAGGAATTGTCCAAATGTTTGTTATCACCAACATACATCATGTATGTTGGAATATGTAGTCTAAGTGTTTATAGAAATGTCTGAATGATCAAGTGTGTAATATATTATCCTGTTTACGGGCTTTGAAAAGAGATTCTCAACTATCTTATTGGTGTATATGATTTCCTACATGCAATTTACATTCGTTGTTGTTTAAATTCAGGCACTACTTATGTGTAAATTCATGTTAAGTTGATATTCTTCAAATGCTCACATACTGTATGATTAGAATTGTTGTTCCATTACTGTTCTAAATTGTTAGTATAAATATCTGTTATAATTGAAGGTGTTTGGGACTATGAAATAGTCCAGGGAATCGGTAACAAACCTTGAATTCATGGCCGAGGTTGTTTTGGCCACATAGGACGTGTTTGACGAACCTGAGTCGTATTAGGGTTGTCGGCAGTGGTTTGGCTACACGGAGTGTTTGCGCACTCTATGTCGTTCAACTCAACGTGCGCTTGTGCTGGTCGAATTCGTCAAGTAACCAGATTGTCCCGGTGGATGTACACCATGTATGGACACTATCGCTTGGATCTATGGTATCACACTTACTAATGCAATCCCGTTAACCATTGTACCTTAATCCGCCGAGACTCATGAGCTGGGCATAGTGGTATGGGACACCGTGGAAGAGCTGTCGGCTTACGCTGGGATGACGAACCTCCCCATAGTGACCAGTGAGCACACCAGACTCGTGAGCCGATGATGGTGGTATGGGACATTATATTCGTGCTGTCGGCTTACATTGATTGGTGACGAGCCCTTTGTAGTGACCTCGAGCATACCTTGATACAGCATTGAGGCGACGAACCTCAAGGTAGTAACTAAGGTATGATAGGCATGCATTGATTGGTGACGAGCACTTTGCAGCGACCTAGAACCATATGATCGTATGAGATTGTCTAGGACTGACGACCCTAGAATGGATCACTATATGGGAGTTGATATGAGGAAAGTACCTTAGCTTCCCAATCCTGCTGTATGAAAAGGACTAATAACAACTTGGTAATCATGTTCATGCACCGCATTGCATGTGCGTTGGCGTCGTTGGCACTGTGGGAGGTTGTCATGCGTACCGTAAGATGAAGACGCTGAGGGAGTGCAAGCGAAAGCATGCATCATTTCTTCATACATCCTTGCATTAACAAGAGTAATTGGGACGTGTTTGATTATATTGCCTTATCATTACTGCTTGATTGATTTGATAACATGTTAACTTTTACTGTATAGTTCCACTGAGTTGATCACTCACTCCCATATTCTGGGACGGTGTTTCAATACTAACCAGAGTCTGTCTTAGATGCAGATGATGATGCGACCCCTTAGGCACAGTAGGAGTATGAGGATGACGAGGACGCGTTTTCTTTTATGCAGTTCTCAGGCGGGTTCATATGAGTCGTGTCCTGATCTACGGGGATTCTGAGTTTTCTTTGTAATAGATGATTTTATTTTGATACTTATATTTTGAAAACAAACACTTGTAATTATGACCTGGCAGAGCATACACATTACAGGGACTTGTACATGTTCACATATATTTTTCTAAGTCTTCTGCTTGCGACTTTCACTTATCCCTGAATTATGTTGTAGTTTGGCTTAATCTATTCCATGTTTTATGCACTCCTACAAACAACATACATCCATCATTACATATGTTGCATAAGTGATGTTTTAAAACTCGGGAGCTGAGTTATGCTCTATCCCTGAATTTCAGGGCGTTACAATATTGGTGGTGACACATTAGTTTACCTCTAGAACTCAGAAGGGAGGCCATTTCACCTCCTTTACTTCCAAATCCCATCTTCCCAGGATTTTATTCACCAGCCAATTTACTCTCATTTTACTTCATTTTGCATTTACCTCCATCCAAACGTACTTTGAGTGTGTAAGCCCCGCTTAAATGAATGGGAAAGACAGTTCAATAGCATGGATTAAACGTAGCCATCACGGTGGCCCCACATAGGCCAATTTCCATGCTTCAGCCATAAAAGCCCGAGCAACTTCCCATGTGCTGGGCACGCCCACTTGCGTGATTGGATCCCAAGTCGGCCAATGCTGAAATGCAAATCGCACTCGACCAAGCGCTTCCGATTGCAAAACCATTCGCGGCCACACGCGATATCGTGCCATATCGTAGCCGTACATTACGTGGGCCCTATATGTTGATCCCTCGGCAAAATAAAATAAAATCTGTCCAGTCTTCTTACCCTTTGAGCCACACGTTAGCAACAAATGGTTAATCTCTTCCGAATAGATATGGTCTATATGATGATCAGATGGAATGCTTCTTTTATGGATGAGATCTAAACAACATTTCACACCTGATGAATGCCTTTGATCTTCCACTCTCTCACGTCTGTCCTGGAAAACTCGCGCGGGCGCGCCAATCAGGGGTACCCAGCAGATATTTTTGAACCCTCAGCTCTCAAAGTATATATAGCGGGCGTGTGTGCACATCCACACGCAACCATTCACTTCATGCCCATGTGTCATATATGTAGAGCATCCGATCCGTTCAAAACGTGGGCCAGACATTTTTAATTAGTTTTAATGATAAGTAGATGGATATATAAATAAATTCAAAATCATTAGATGAACATTAACTTATAACTCATGTATTTATCATCCACCCAATTAATGGATGGGCCTGATTTTCATAACAACATAATTTCATATTGTGATCGATCGTATTCACGGATCAGATATTCTACATATATGATATTTTGGTAGGAAATAAATGAACGTGTGCGAAAGCTCCCGTACACCCGCCGAATGTGGACAGTTGTATATCCTCACTTCCCATAAAATTATGTGGTGCAAATGGAAGCGGATTGGGTGGTCTGCCACATATCACCCACCTTGGTGGTGTGTTGACGTCACCAAGTTCTATGGGCCCCACTATGATGTATGTGCTATATCTGAACTGTCCATACATTTGTAAATATCATTTCAGGGTCTGAAACAAAAAATGATGGAGATAAAAGTCCCAATTGAACCACACCATAGAAAAAAGTGGGGATCGAACGTATACCACTGAAAATTTCATGCATGATATAGAAGTTTTGAATCAAGTTGATAATTTTTTTTTCCCGTTGTCCAAGTATGTGTGACCTTAAAGTTGGATGGAAAATAAACATGGTTGGCCCCAATAATATTTCCACGGCAGGCGTCAGTGTCCCCACTATTTTCTTTGGTGTGGTCCACTTGAGATTTGGATCTGTTTCATTGTTAGCTCATGGCATATTCATGATCTTGCCAAATGGACGGACGCTTCATAAATAATATATACATCATGGTGGGACCCACGGAATTAGGTGACGTCAACACACCATCGAGGTCTGTGGTGCGTGGCACACTACGCAATTGGCTTCCAGTGAAAATCCACCTACTTTTCTCCAGCCCTCCTTCTCTCCTTCCCTCTTTAAAAAGCTCCCACCGCAACCAAAAAGCTCCCCATTCACGCCTCTTCCACAAGATGGGCATCGTGGAAGAAGCTCACAACGTGCGGGTGCTGGGTGCGGGAGAACAGATTATCGTACTCGCGCACGGGTTCGGTACGGACCAATCGGTGTGGAAGCACCTTGTGCCCCATCTGGTGGACAATCACCGTGTAATCCTGTTCGACAACATGGGCGCCGGGCCGACTAATCCCGACTACTTCGACTTCGATCGCTACTCCTCGCTCGACGGCTACGCCTATGATCTCCTCGCCATACTGGAAGAGCTCCACGTGGAGTCGTGCATCTTGGTGGGCCACTCCGTGTCCGCGATCGTCGGTGCCCTGGCATCCATCAGCCGGCCTGATCTTTTTACCAAGATCATCATGATCTCCGCTTCTCCAAGGTATGGTAGTCTGGAGGTCTAACTTAATTGGTGGTCCTATCTGGTTTCCACGTAGGGTGGCAATGGGTCGGGTCGTATTCGGGTTAGTAAATATTGGCCAGGATGAGAATTGATCACCTACATCCGCCTTCACCGTTATTTGTGGTACATGGTTTTTTAAATTTTTTTAGCCAAAACATACATTAAAATAATAATTTTTTTCTCCTTCCTTAATGCATTAGCTAAGAAGTCCCGTACCCAGATTGTCGTAGACGCATGTAATAGGACGTGTTTGGGTTGAACCCTACCCTACCCGATCCGCTTCTAGAGCTTAGCAGATGATCTGACCCGACCCGTCCCGTCTCAAGCCCAAAACCTTAAACAAATGAAATCGATTAGGATAGATACATGCACATGATGTGGGTGTGTTTGTATGTATTCACTAACACAGTGCCCAGTGTGGCTGGTGCTAGGTCGGGTCGGGTCTGGTCGGTTGAGACCTACCCGATTGGAAATAAATGGGTCTGATTGGGCTGGGCTTGAGCTTCATGAATTTTTAGTAGGGTTAGGTTGGCTTACAGACTAATTGGTCGGGGTCGGGCTTGGGCTGGAATTCTTACCCGTTTACCAAACGGGACTGGGACTGGCTTGGGTTGACCTTGCTTGGAGCTGAACCCGACCAATTGCCACCCCTGTAAAGCCCGACGCGGATTGGGTATTACCCTACCACGACCTAGCTCGAGACGGACGGTCCTTGTAAGGCCTATGTGGGGCCCACCGTGATATATGTGTTTTATCCACACGGTCCATCCTTTCTCACATATCATTTCAAGCCATGAACCCGAAAAAGATGCAGATGGAAGGCTTGAGTAGAGCTTGAGTAGACTAAACCATAGGAAGCGGTGGTGACAATGAAACCCACGGTTGCAATTGGATTTTTATTTGCTTTCAAGTGTTCAAAAGTTCACATAGACCTCAGTGAAGGGAAAACATAAATGTATATCAACTCGATCCAAAACTCTGTGACCCTTGAGAGTTTTTTAACGGTAGTTGTTCATCCCCACGGTTTCCGGTGATGTGATGCACTTCAGCCATCCATATGCCTTTTTTTTTTTTTTTTTTTTTTTAAAAAACTCATGCCATAGAATGATCTTTCAAAATAGAACAGATGCATCAAGGTGGGCCCCACAAAGCCACTGACAGGACCGTCCGTCTCTTGCTAAGTCCTCCTTGGGGTAGTTCCAAATCCGCATCTTCTAAAGCCATGTGAATTTGTTTATCTTGTGGTACACTCCCCATTATTAGCACTGATGGGATGCTTCCAAATTCCAATTCGCTTTCCAATTTGTGGGGCCCCCCCTGAATCGGTGTTCTGTCATAACCATTTGAATTGATATCTACTACCATTTTTGGGCCTCTCCGCGATACTTGGACTAAGCTGGATTATCCTAACGAAAATCACATCAGTTGGTGCTCAGTCTCATCTCCTTTGAAAATTATTTTGTGGGGCTTACCCTTGAATTGGCCACTGCCCAAATAATGGTTGTAAATTGTAACCGCATATATTTTATTAAACATTTAATGGTCAGTTGTTTCCTGTGGTCTGGTCCACCTGAGATTTGGATATGGTCCAATCTTTTATTTTATTTTTTTATCATGCACTAAAATGAACTGGAAAAACGGATGGACGGCATGGATATACAGAACATGTATCAAGGTGCGTCCCACAGTCAGGGCCACACCGTGTTGGTGAGTCGAGGGCGGCATCTTGTATGTACTATCTTTTTTCTTTTGTACCCATCGGGCCACCCAAACGTAGTGACCCCTCGCATGTGAGTCTAAGATCGCCTATTCATCTGATCAGTCCATTTGTGGGGTCCAATGTTGGCTATTGTCAGATGGTCCCTAGAAGAATCTCAATTTGGATCTGGATGAATATGAAATCTGCCAGTGGTGATTCAGGACCACGATTGCAGATGGTCCTGCGGATTACTTTACCTTGTTGCATCTCATGTGACCCAAAGAAGTGGTTCATGGTCAGGTATCTGAATGACGTTGATTACTTCGGAGGATTCGAACAAGAAGATCTTGAGCAGCTCTTCAATGCAATGCAATCCAATTACAAGGCATGGGTCTCAGGGTTCGCGCCATTGGCTGTCGGTGGCGACATGGACTCGGTCGCAGTGCAGGAATTCAGCCGGACCTTGTTCAATATCCGGCCAGACATTGCATTGAGTGTAGCCCAGACCATATTTCAAAGCGATATGCGGCAGTTTTTATCGTTGGTAGTGGTCCCGTGCCACATCCTGCAGAGTAGCAAAGATCTGGCCGTCCCCGTCGTCGTGGCCGAGTATCTCCACCGCAATCTGGGTGGCGATTCGATCGTAGAAGTCATGGCTTCGGATGGACATTTGCCGCAGCTGAGCTCGCCAGACATTGTAATCCCCGTTTTGCTTAGGCACATTCAGCATGACATCATCGTCTGATTATGGAATACTGTAAGTGTGGTTATGATCATGCGGTCTTGATCATGGATGGCTTGATGGTTGGTTAGAATTTATTTTCCTAATTTCTGTTGCATTTGATAATCATGTACACGTCTGTTTTCTGTTTTTGGGGACACCAATTGAAGGGCTAGGATTTTGGTTGGCATGGGTGGTGTGGATATATCAATTTCAATTTCAGTTTTTTTTTTTTTCCTTAATTTTATTTTAATTATCAAGTTTTAAGATAAACTATGCCAATCCCTTTTGTGTCCACTGGCTATGGAAATATATATATCTTTATCAAAAGTTGTTGATGCAAAAATCTGATCTACTTTTTTTAGACCTACAAGTACCTGCATAGGGATAAGACAAAGGAGACTATGTCTAGAGCCGGGGACCTTCTTATGCTAAAGTCAGGATAAGAATCTGGGTCTGGTAGTATCGAGGGATTTTGGGTCAGAGATTATGCGTACATTTCACCATCAAAAGTACTTTTATTTATAGCTTTAGGAGATGTGGTGGCGTAGAGGGAATCTCCCTATTTAGTAGGTGCATATTGGAGGTAGATTCAGATCTTGGATTAGTAAGAGGATCTTTCGAAATCTTTGACGAAGATCTCGAGGGTCTGAGTGTGTCATAGATATCGCCTAAGATTCTTGGAGAAAACCTCAGACGAATCTCTCTTGAGAGAGATCCAAGACCATCAGAGATGTGCAATGGGAGGCCGAGGTGGCTTTGGCTGACTTGGCCTGGAGGTGACATGCTGCTTCAAGCCATACCAACCTGGGTCACACCGACTTGGGCTATGCCAACCTATCTCCTTGATTGAGCAGTGAGACAGAATGTTCCTGATGAACTCTAGGGATCTTGGAATCAACGGAGTTAGTGCTCTTTCTGGTGTTTGAGTAGGTCAGTAAGTGTTCTAATATGGTAACGAGATGTTGAGCTCGATTTTACTTCTTGCTCGGTGTTTTGAGTATGGGATCGAATCTGCTGTCGTGTCTGACCTGGGGAAGTGTGCAAGGTTCCGATCTGACCTTTAATAATTGATTGGCCTATTTTCCCTATAACAGTTGTTATTTTAAAAAAAGTAGATGTCATCCATACAGTTCATCTTGAAAATCAGATTGATACGTGTTCGTCCCTATTTTTGGTCAATTCACGTAAGAGCCAATGGGAGAAGGTTGTGTGTAACCACCATAGAGTTGGGTGGTGTATTTTAAGATCTTTAAATATATGGGAAGAGGATTTTGCGGCAATACAACTATGTTTATCAAGAAGCCCCATGTCATCCATTAAGAGAAAGTGGTTGAGCGAAAAGCGGTCATGCTAAAATAGTTATCAGGACAAATGGTAGGATTAGAAGCAATGAAAGCAAGTAGTGCTAAATGGTTATAGCAATCGTAAGAACATGAGAAACATCCGGCTAGTCAAATTAAGGTTATAAATAGTGAAGGAATTTAACAGGAAAAATAGTCTCATACCAATCAAACCAATCTATCTTTCAATTATCTATCATTTACATTCTTAGTGTAATCCTAACTTTTACTTACTATTTACATTCCTTAGTGCAATCTGTAACAGTAATTAAGTAGTTATTAACTTTAGTTGTAATCTGAGTCTGCGCTCATATGTTGGATTCAGTTTGAGTATCAAGAAAAGTTCTTCATTCAGAAAGGCATTATGCAGTTGTTCTCTATGGCTGACTGTAACAATTTCCTTTTTGTTTTATTTGTATTGAAGAGAGAAAATCCTTTTGTAAGGAAGACAGAGGTGTGACCCGTTTTCAGAGGACGAACCCCACCCTCTGACCATCGCCTGATAATTTAAAACGACATTGTACAAGTGGCTGAATAGGAGACTGATCTTATTAGAACTCAATCATATACAATCAATTTTCGATGTATCTACCTATCTTTGCACTTGGGGTCGTAGTTATTCAATTTGAATTGAGCCACACATTCAATTATGGCATGCCTGCATTAATCACATGACTAAATATGAAATTGAATCACAAAAAAAGTTTGGCATGTCCAGTGTGACCCTCGTCCTAGCTTACTTATTAGTGTGACATTATCAATGGACCAATTGGGAATATGAACAAAAGAAGCAATCGAATTATCGAGGTTGAACCCTTGACACCAACCGCACCACTTCTTACCAAGGAAGTGCTGATTCAAGCGGCCCCCAAATCATTAAATCTAAATAATAGTCCAACACTCATTCCCGTAAACCAGCAGGGGACATCAACCTCTTAGACCACATCTTTTGAAGAGATAACGGTTGGCTCCGAGATGTGTAAATGATATTCATCATGTTCAAGAATATAGGAGAAATCATGCAGAGTTAGTACATGCTTAAGCTGAGTAATTTCGTGTTTAAACTGAGATTGTGAATTGATGGATGGCTAATCAGACTAAGGCCATGCATCAATTGCTCGCCATCATTACCGAAAGAGTCTCTGCGGCAACACAATATAATGTCGAAGGAAGTTCTGTGGTAACATGGCTCAGCCGCCACCGATACCTCCCCTTTAGCGGAGCTTGCCTCTTGTTCTAATGTAGGAAGGGCAAAATGCTCCATTGCACGCTAAGTTCTGGTGGCTAGAACGGGAGATTAGAAATTTTGTTCAGGAAATTTGGAATTAGGGTATACCGAGAAGACAACTTGTCAAACCTATAACCTAGTATCCATTCCATTTCGTTGGGTCCTGCGGCCCTACCGGTTGAATTTCGGCGACCCACAACCTGTAGGTAGCATTTGCGATCATCCCTAAGTTCTGCCCTGTAAACCCAAACTAATTCGACCCGAAACCTATGTCATTGCGACCGCATCGTTGCCGCAGTTCCAATGTCACGTCTCGTGTGCTAATCCAAGGTGTAGATCAAAAGATGTACCCAGTGCAATATTTGGATCGTTGATCATGATGTGGGACCTACCTTGTTGCTTGTGCACATTTTCCTAGATGGGTGACCTCACCCTAGTCTCATCATTACCTATGATAGCTACCTAGCCTATTACCTATAGCCCTAGCCCAGCAATCACATTATGGATTTTCTTCCCAAAACCATCATTGGACTCTCTACCCCATGTGCTATGATGGATTCTCTTACCAAAACTCATAATGACCTTACACCCTCATCATTTCACTCCTACAACCCTCTCTCTTTCTCTCTTTTCTCCTTCATTTTCATTTCTCTTCCTCCTTTGCTAGAGAGGAGAAAAAGTCCCACCTCCCTCCATTTTTTAGCACTCTCTTCTTTAAAATCCCACCTAATCCAGCCCTTGTAATCTCATCTCAACCTTAGATCCTTCTTCCTTGGTGCTAGAGGAGCATAGTGTTGAAGAAAGAAGAAGATCCTTAAGGTGGGTGTTCTCCCAGGGTAGAATTTTTTATTTTTCTTCCATAGATCTTCATCTTTCCTTCATGGGAGTGTGTAGGACCCACCAATCAATGGTGGAGATCTTACATGACTCCATGAGTGTGGCCAATGGCCCAATTTGTGTATGCATGTTGCCATGATGGGGCCATTCTCCATGGATCCCCTCATGATGTTTTTCCTTTAATCTATAGTTTGTTGGGTCATCTAGACCCTAGATCCATAGTGGGGATGGTATCCTCACCTCAGATTTTTTATTATGGGGCCCATGTATGCATGGGACCCATGTGTATTTGATCATATGGTTGTGATTGCTTGTGGAGGACTCATAGTGGCAGAGTCCTCCCTATGGCCGAGATCTCCTCTCTCTCTCTCTCTCTCTCTCTCTCTCTCTCTCTCCTTTCTCTAGTTTTCTGATGTGTGTGGTCCACCTTATGTGTTCATACATCCAGACCATCCAGCTGTAGGGACGTCCAGGCCCAAGCTGCTGGACGTCCTGGCCCATCATTGCTGTCCAAATTAGTTTGCATGGTTTGGATGGCCATTAGGCCTGATAGTATGGTTGTTTTGAATGGGGCTTGGGTCTGGAGTATGTGTGACCCATCTAGGTGGACCCCACCTTGATGAATCTAAGATAAATCCCCTAATCAACTGCATTATGGGCTGGAATGGACAGCAACATGTTGCTGTCCAGATTTCTGGCCCACTGTTGTATGATTTTGTATGGAGTTTAAGCCCTGTTTATAGATCTTTTTCTCCTTAAGTTTTTGGGGTATTTATCTGAGGTGTGGACCCCACCTTGTAGTGTGATGAAGCCCCTTGCATCTACCCTTGATTGGAGCCCCATGGAACAGGCCCAAGAGGGCTGGACGGTCCAAGTTTCTGGGCCGTCCTGTAGTCTTGCATGAAGGAAAAACATATATACCAGCTTGATTTTTAGGGATGGTGGGCTACTCATGTGGACCCCACTTGTTGTTCATCCATGGGTGCATGTAATCCACCCATTTTCCCCTTGATTGGCAGGCCTGGGCCCACTCCATTGGATGTACAAGATGGGGACAACAACATTCCACAACAGATTTTATTTAAAAACCTTGCTGTCCAGAATTTTAGTTCCTGTTTGTATGTATTTATGGCTTCTCCCCTTACCTTACTTGTGGCCCACCTTGCTGGGACCCACCTCAGGTGTATGTGCATCATCCGGACGGCCCATTTTTAGGGTTACCGTAGCTGGGCCAGCAACCCACCTGTTGGGCGTTCCAACTAGGCTGACATCCAGCAGGGGCTGGCCGTTTTTCCTCATGTGGCCCACCTTGATTATGTGCGTTGTCCATGCTGTCCTCCCCTTTGTGTGGCCCACTTGGACGTGGTTCACCCCCCTGGTGAGACGTCCATAAGTGGGCCCCACCTGGGGCATTTGTAATGCCAGCCGTCCAGCCCCATTGGGATGTCCAGACCACTTGGGGTGCTGCTGGACTTACAGTCCAGTAGCAGGCCCACTTTGATTTATATGTTGTATTCTCACCTTCCATCTAGTGGGGCCCACTGTGATAATTACGGGCCATCATAAAGTTTATGTTCACTCAGAATTACCATTTGCTAGACCCCAGTAAGCCCCGGAAGTTGGGTGGGTTGGATGTCCAGCAAAGGCCTTAAAAAAAATTGTATGTAGCTGGAAGCTGTGATGTTGTGAGCCCCACCAGATTGAGGGTGTTGTGTACTCACTCTATGTAGGTATTTTCTTGTGATTATCAAACCCTATTTGTGCCTTATGAGGCCCGCCTTTGGGCTGTTTGTTTGAGGACCAAGACAGTCCAGATTTTTGGACGTCTAGCAGACCCAGATGGATTGGACGTCCAGCCTTAAGCCCAGTTTTGTGTATGGGCTGCTTACCTATTGTGCTAGACCTTGTGGGTTGATATGTTACATGTAATTAGGCCCTTGTTACCTATCTATCTTGCCCAGTCTTGGGCTGAACTGTAAGGCCCATCTTGGCGAATCTTGTATATGCCTTATCTATGTATTTAGGGATATGGGCTGCCCATGAGGTCCATTATAATGCATGTATTTGTTGGCCATGATACTTGGGCCATGGTTTGCCCCATTGAGTCCACGTTGATGTATGTAGGCTATGAGCCGTCTCTTGAGGCCCATCATGTGGTATGAGATATTATGGATTGCTGCCCATTTTCTTTTCATAGTTGTATCCAGGCCATGGGCCTTGTTTTAGCTAGATTCCTTGTTAGGCTGCCTTCTAGGGAACAATAGTGGTTAAATGTCCCCATTGTGAACCCCTCTAGGCCCTTTGTTAGGCCCATTTTCATCTATTGGGCCTATAGTATTGCTTACCTAGACTTTGTGAGCTACTCCAAACCGTTGCGCCCCCACTATTGGTTATGCTTCTTCCATACCGTGTAGAATCGTCTAAGTACCTAGGCCCGACCTTGCTAAGAGGAGAGTACAACATCAACGCATGTCATGCTTAGTCATCTTCATGTGCATCATATGTATGCTTGGTTGAGGAGTGATTGGTTATGGTATGTGCCATTGGACAGGCTATTTATGGGACTCCCTAAGTGATGGAGTTGCTCCACGTGAGTGCGCTGTATGCGCAGGACTGATGCATGGTTGATTGGTATGATTCATTCATCTCACATTTGCATGGCACAGTTATTATTTGCCCTAGCGTCTTCAAGGCCGTAGCCTCCACAGCCACATCATGGATGGCTATATTTGGACACCAAAAATGTTTGATTCTAATACTATGGGCACGTAAAATGTCCTCAGGTGAAAGTCCTAGAACCTTTTTGGTACCAGGAGATGCTCCAACATCTAAACCGAGTGGAAATATGAGCGCTAGTGCCGAATACCATTAGGCCGTGTCTCCCACTGTGTCGTGGTCAATTGGAACGGGGTGTGACCTTACCCTCCTGATGAGGGGGCTATAACATAGGCTGATTTTGACCAGCTCGCAAATGGGTCCGTTATTGATGAGCCGAGTAGGTATTGCTAGACTACAGGCAGGTAGTGAGGTCTATTCTGCTTGCTAGGTTGCGCGGCTAGGGAGGTGGTAGTCAGTGTGGAGTGTATTTGACTCCAATGATTTTTCAGAGAGGAACTATACTAATATGTGGACTTGATATGAGGACTGACATGATCGCATTGCATATTGCATACAACATTTGGCTATATAGGCCCCGCATCGCATAACCCTGGTATGGCTGATGGCATTCATGCTGATATAGCATAGCCTTAGTATGGCTGATGGCATTCTTGCCTTGTATTGCATAACCTTGTTACGGCTGGTGGTATTCATGGTCTTGCCCGCATATTCCGCATACTTTGATATTGCATACTTGGCACCCGTCCTGCACACACTTACACCACCCTCTAAGCTTTCTATAAGCTTATGTTCGATTGATGCGTGCAGGTGATGCTAAGTAGTAGCTAAGCAGGAGCAAGAGTGTGCCACGGAGCTTTTGAAGTTTTATTATAGCCATTATACATTTCCCTTTGTGCGCCTTGTATTGTAAAAGTTTTTATTCTTAGTGGATTTTGTGATGATGTTCCTGTGGTTATTATTTGTGGGTTATGATCTTGGTTATATTGATTATGAAACAAACTTATGTTATAGAAATCCTCCTTATAGAATCTTAGGATTGGAACCTGGTGTATGGGTGTCAGGGGCCGAGAATGGGGTACTACAGAGGCTGTCGGCGCCAGATTTGACGTTCGAAAATTTTGTGAGCCCGGTTTCCGAGTTTGGGGGCGTGACAGTGAAAGTGCTATGTTGATAAACCCTAAGTATTGTCAAATTTTGGTGTGACAAATCAATTCAAGTTTGTATCTTGATTTGTATCAAACTTGTGCATATGTTCACATTGAATCTTCGACGTTCATTTTGTTCATGCTGAATCTATCTTGCCGATATTTACGACGAACTTACCGAGATCTTCAAACTAGAAGAAAGTAAAGACTTTCATACATTGAGTGAAGACAGTTTTTAAGAACATTGCGGTTCAAGATCTGGAACCAGAAAAGTCTAAGAACTCAAGACCTAGTTGAAGATTATGTTTGGTATGTCGAGTTCAAGCTTTGAAGATCTCAAGAATTAAAGCTACTGAATTGATCGATAGATTAAGTGTTCATATGTCCTATCTCACAAGTAAGGTATGATTGATCTAGATTGACCTTAGATCATGATTAGATCATTTCATACTTTCAGTCGATCATTTTGCTCATTTTATAAGTGTAAAATTCTGTTCTTTCGACTAGCCCTAGCACTGGCTCGACCAGTCCTAGATTTCTTCGACTAGTCTAGGATTTGTTATGAATTTTTAAAATTTTTCCGTTGGTCTACAACTAGTCCTGGAAACTGCTTGACTAGTCATGTGAATAGTGCTCGACCAGTCGTGCAGTGCTCGACTCATTTTCTAGCGAGTAATCTGGACTCACACGACCAGTCGTATGGTGTCCACGACCAGTCGAGCAGGCCACTTGACCAGTCGTGGGACCCATAAGGCCAGTCGTGCAGCTGAAAAATCTTATCGCGCTAGAATTTTTAAAAATCTGTTTAGACAAAACCAGTCGTAGCTAACCAAAGGCCAGTTGTGCGAACCAATTTTTCACCTATAAATAATGTTCGAATTTCAGAGTTTTCGATTCAATTCTTATCATTCTTAAGCAATCACTCTGAGATAATTTTGAGTACATTCTAAGGTATTTTGTGCATATTTAAGATTCTTTAAAGTAGCTCTTGTTTTTTTATTTTGATTCTCTATTCCATTCTCATTTTGAAAAGGGATATTTGATTTACCATTCCTTGAGATCAAAATCAATACAAAGCCCTTGCTGATTTAATTAAAAATTATCTAGACTTAGAAACCTATATACTTGTGAGACTAAACATTGAACATCTACGTCATCATCAAGTTGGTTCTACCAGGCTGCTTCAGAATAATCATACAGATAAGTTTTTGCTTTTTCTGTAATTCAATTCATTTATAGTTTGTGAGATTGTTCCAACAAATCTCTATTTTGGTTTTGTTTGAGGTGATCCAGAAAATCTCAGAGCGAGGGGTTTTTGAATTGTGTAGGCCCATCTAAAGACACAATTGTGAAGGTTTTAGGTCAACCTTGAAAAACCTATTTTGATTAGTGAATGCTAATATCCCGAGGGAGTGGATATTAGGAGTGTAGTAGTTGTGTGGCTGTTTATTAACAGTTGGTGTACATAGAAGCGAACCACTATAATTCTCTGTATTTGGTGGTTGTGTGATTTATTTCTTTATCTTTTATGGTTTAAGATTGTGGGATGTATTTGTGGATGTGAATGTTGTAATCATTATATTTCAACATTGTGTGGTGAATGATGTAATAGATTAGTTTCCATTTCTTTCATATCCTCTTGAGTTTGAGTTTTTGATACTTACCCACGTTCTAGTAAGGTTGTCCTGCCATAAACCATTGGTTTTTAGTGTTAGGTTGTCCTTAGAACCAAGTTTGTATCAACCTATCAATACTTCATTTTTGAGGTTGTTATTTTCTTATGTTATTTGTATTCTTTTTGGCTATCTGTTATTTATATTCCGCTTATTAATTTTTGTTTGGCATAGTCCTATTCACCCCCCTCCCCCCCTCTAGGACACATAGCTCGGCCTTTTTAAGTGGTATCAAAGCCTAATAGCTTGTTTATTTGGATTTAATTCTTGAGCTAACCGATCTGATCTTTTAAGATGTCAAATTTTGATAGGATTTCTATAACTAGGCCTCAACTTTTTGATGGCTCTAATTATGCTTATTGGAAAGCCAGAATGAGAATATTCTTGAGGTCTCTTGATGAGAATGTATGGCAAGCCACAATAACTAAATGGACTCCACCTACCGTTGAAGTTCTAGGCCTTGATGGAACTAAATCTCCAAGGGTTGCTCCCTATAGCACTTGGACCACTCTTCAGAGAACTGAGAGTAGTGCTAATGCCAAGGCTTTAAATGCAATTACTTGTGCATTATCACCAAATGAATTCAAAAGAATTATATCTTATGATACTGTGAAACAAGCCTGGGATATCTTAGAAATGACACACGAGGGTACGACTATTGTCAAGAAATTTAAACTACAAATCTTCACCACTAGGTTTGAGGAAATACGTATGGAAGAAAGTGAAACATTCATGGACTTCTATACTGAGTTGAATGACATAGTCAACTTTATATGGGGTCTTGGAGATAACATTCCAGAAAGCAAAGTCTATGCAAAGATACTATGCTCACTACCTAAAAGGTTCAATTCAAAAGTCACGGCCATTTAGGAACTTCGGAATACAGACATATGTAGGTTGAAGAACTGGTTGGCTCTTTACAAACCTATGAGTTAAACTTTAAAGCTCCGAAAGGTAAATCTATCACCCTTAAGTCTTCTAAAAGATGAAAATAACAATTCTGATTTAGAAAATTCTAAAGATGATATGGCCCTTTTAGCTAAAAATTTTTACAAGATTTTCAAAAGTAAAAAGAGGATTGATGTTTAAAAATCTACTGAAAAGAAAAGATCAAGATCAAAAAATTAGAAATCTTTGAAAAACGACCAATGCTACAACTACCATGAATATGGGCATCTAGCGAACAAATGTCCTAAAAAGGACAAACCTAAAAAAGAAAGGTATGTTGATTACATGGGATGAATCTTCCTGCTCGAAAGTCTCTTCTGAGTCAGAAGATTCTGAAACTAAGTCGGGTAATGATGTTAAAGCCCTAGTGACTCTAGCCAAGTTCACTTTCTCAGATAATGATACAACCAGTGAAGAAAATTTGGGAAGTGATCATGAGAATGAAGAAGATCTTCACGATGCCTATGATGCCCTATACAGGGAAAGTTGTAAAATAGCTGTTAAATTAAAACTACAGAAAGAAAAGTTTTTAAAATTGAAAGAGAATTTTGATAATCCAGTTTTGGAAAAATCACACCTTTCAAATTGCTTTGAAAAAACTAAGTGTGACCCAAAACGTCCCAAGTTGAAAACTTAAGATCTGAAAATGAAAACCTAAAACTAGAAGTCTCTTCACTTTTGAGTTTGAAGGACATATGGAGGCATGCCCAAGGTGACCCTAAATTATAAAAACTCATATCCAGATCCAGAAAATGTGGTGATCGATTTGGATTAGGATACGATAAAAATATTCCTTCCAAATATAAGAATACTCCACCTAAATTTGTTAAAGGAGAGTCTTCTAAGTCAAAAGGAAAAAGTCTGAATCAAAATATTTCTAAAATGACTAAAACTTTTCAGTCGTCAAATCTTAAAAAGAACTATATCAACTATAAAAATCAGAACCGTAATCCTTTAGCTGAGAAAATTGTAGACTTGCTTAAGGAGCTCTTAAAATCTAACTCAGTGGGTAGGACGTATAACAATTATAATCAGAAGAAGACCAACTATGCTTCTAAACCCAAAACTATAATGAAATAGGTCCCTAAGGTTGCTTGTTTGGTTGCCCACACCGCATTCAAAGCCACGAGCCATTCAAAGTAGTACCTGGATAGTGGTTGCTCCAGACATATGGCAGGTGACAAAAGTCTGTTCACCAGTCTTAAAGACACGACTAATGGTTCAGTCATATTCGGTGATGGTAGCAATTGCAAAATTGTTGGCCAAGGTACGGTTCAACTCCCTAACCTTCCTCTATTCGAGAATGTTTTATATGTAAAAGGTTTAAAACATAATTTATTAAGCATTTCTCAAATTTGTGATAATAATCACAGTGTAAAATTTTCAAACTAAAAGTGTGAAATCTTAAATAAGAATGGTTCTGTAATATTAACTGGTCATAGAACTTTCGAAAACTGCTACATAGTTAGTGACTCAAGCTCATCTAAGCTATTATGTTACATGGTCCATACCAATGAGACCAAACTATGGCATAAGCGCCTAGGACATGTACACTATTGCAACTTGTATAGATTGAACAAAAGTGATTTGGTAAGAGGTCTACCCAAAATAAAGAAAGTGGATAAGATATATGGCGAGTGTCAGATTAGTAAACAAATCAGGAGTGTTCACAAAAAGATAAACTCCACTACCACATCTAAACCACTTGAACTTCTTCACATGGATCTCATTGAACCAACTAGAATGGAGAGTTGAGGTGACAAGAAGTATATTCTGGTCATTGTAGATGACTTTACCAGGTATACTTAGGTAGTCTTCTTAAGAGAGAAATCTGAAACTCTCGATAAAGTAAAAAAGGGTACTTAAACGTATCCAAAATGAAAAAGAGTTACAAGGCACTAAGATTCATAGTGATCATGGTTCTGAGTTTGAAAATAGTAGTTTTGAGAAATTTTGTAGTGACTAAGGAATATCACATGAATATTCTACTCCTAAAACACCATAACAAAATGGGGTAGTGGAAAGGAAAAATAGGGTGCTCCAAGAAATGGCAAATGTAATGTTAAATAGTATGAAGCTTCCTAAAAATCTCTGGACTGAAGCCGTAAATACTGCTTATTATATAATTAACCGTGTTTATATCATAAAATTTAATAATAAAATAGCTTATGAGATGTGGTTTGATAAGAAGCCTTCTTTCAAATACTTTCGAGTTTTTAGCAGTAAATGATATATCTTGCATGACCGAGAACATCTGGGTAAATTTGACACCAAAAGTGATGAAGGGATATTTTTAGGGTATGCTCTAAATAGTCGAGTATATCGGGTACTTAATAAGAGGACCGGTATAATACAAGAATCTATTAATGTGTTCATTGATGATCATTTAAATACACCTGTCTCAAGTTCAGAAGATGATGAGGTTCTTCTAATTGATAAATCAGACTCTTCATCTAATCAAAATAACACTGAACTATGAACAAATAAAGATCATCTTACTGATCAAATCCTTGGAAATCCCCTCACTGGTATACACACTCGTAAATAATTAGAAGATATGTATAACTATGTCTGTTTTACATTTCAGATGGAACCGGCTAACATAAAAGAAGCCCTTACTGATGAAAACTGGATTGTAGCTATGCAAGAAGACCTCAATCAGTTTGTGAGAAATGATGTTTGTTATTTAGTTCCAAGACCAACTGATAACTATATTATCAGAACAAAATAGATTTTCAAGAATAAGTCTGATGAATTTGGTAACATAATTAGAAACAAGGCTAGGCTGGTTGTACAAGGATACACCTAAATTGAAGGTATTGATTATGATGAAACCTTTTCCGTAATAGCTCATCTTGAATCAATCAGGCTGTTTATATCCATTGCGTGTTTTAAAAAATTTAAAATATATCAAATGGATGTTAAGAGTATATTTTTAAATAGTGATTTGCATGAAGAAGTATACGTTGAACCAAAGGGTTTTGAAGACCCTAAGCATGCTAATCATGTTTATCGCTTAAAAAAGGCACTCTATGGTTTGATATAGGCTCCCAGGGCATAGTACGAGAAATTAACTAAATTCTTGTAAAGTCATGAGCTTATTATGGGGAGTGTAGATAAAACATTATTTGTTAAGAAACATAATGATCATATTTTAATAGTGCAAATCTATGTTAATGACATTATTTATGGATCTACCTGTGCTAACATGACTGTTGAGTTTGCAAATCTTATGAACTCCAAATTCGAAATAAGCGTGGATGGGGAACTAAATTATTTCCAAGGGTTATAAGTCAAACAGCTTCCTGATGGATTCTTCATCTCTCAAACCAAATATACTCTGAACTTAGTTAAAAGGTTTGGATTTGAGAGTTGAAAAAATTTTGATACTCCAATGAGTACCACTATGAAACTCTCTAAGGATTCAACATGTAAGAGTATGGATCCTAAGTTATATCGTAGTACGATAGGAAGTTTACTTTATTTAACTGCGAGTCGACCTGATATTGCTTTTAGCGTTGGAATTTGTGCCAGATATCAATCAGACCCTAAAGAGTCCCACTTGATTGCTGTTAAGCGAATTTTGTGATATGTTGCTAGTTCAGCTAATCTTGGTTTGTGGTATCCACATGATACCAGTGTGCAATTAGCTGGTTACACGGATGCTGATTGGGTTGGTAACATTGATGATTGTAAATCGACCAGCGGTGGTTGTTTTTATGTTGGGAACTGTCTAGTTTCCTGGCTAAGTAAGAAATAAAGTTCCATATTGCTCTCCACTGCTGAGGCTGAATATATTACTGCAAGTAACGCATGCACTCAACTAGTATGGATGAAGAGAATGCTAAGCAATTACGAAATTGTGCAAGAATCTATGATGTTATATTATAATAACTCCAGAGCAATTAATATTTCCAAAAATCTTATTTAGCATTCATGAACCAAGTACATTAACATTAGGTATCATTATATTCGTGAATTGGTGGAAGAAAAGATAATTTCATTAGAATATATTTAGACTGAGAATCAATTAGCTGACATATTCACAAAACCACTCGACAAAAATCGATTTACAAAATTGAAATTTGATCTTGGTATGTGTAATATGAACTGATGATTTGTACTCATTTGCATCAAATGTATGTATATATTATTTTACATTTTTTTAAAATTTAAATATATACAAAATTGGACATTTTCAGTGTTACACGACCAGTCGAGTATGAAATTACGGTAAAGACTGCTTTAGTTGAAGTAGGAATATGCCAATATGTCTTAGAGGGGGTGAATAAGACTTTTTAAGATTTATATGATTTATTTAAAATCTTATCACTCTAATCCTAACAACAAGCAAATATTAGGATTGCTCAAGAGTAACTCTACTGGCTACCAAGCCTGGTACAGGATCCAATCACAAACTAATTAAAAGATAAAAAATATGCAAACTAGTTCATGGAGGATATGACTGTGTGTGTGAGGTGTGATCTCAGATAATCAAATATGAAGAGTATTAAAGTAAATCACACAAATAAAAGAATAGCAATCTCAAACACAGCTATTTTTATAGTGGTTCAACTACTTATCTACTCCACTCTCAGTAACCGCACTCAACCCTTGAGTGTACCGGATTTCACTAAGGAGGTTTCACAGCGGTTCACCTCAAACTTAAGGTTTTAAATCAGGTTCACCTTCAACCTTTACAACCTACACTAAGGCTGACTATTTATGTTCCCTAAGCAAGGGTCAACACATAGTATCGGATTTTAGGCACACTGGCCAAGGATCCATACAAGGAACCTTTGTTTATGCTCCCACGAGTAAGGGTCAATACAACGCACTCGGTTTTAGGCACATTAGCCAAGGATCCACACAAAGAACATCTGTTTATGCTCTAATGAGCAAGGGTCAATACAACGCACCCAATTTCAGGCACATTGGCCAAGGATCCACACAAGAAACCTAACTGTTTATGCTCTCTATAGAGCAAGGGTCAACACAATGCACTCACCACATGCACTCCCACCAGAGGCCTCCTACGAGGGCTTGCAAGGGTGAGAAACACCTTAGACCCAATCCTAAAAAGGAATGATCACAAGTGTCTTCTGGACTCTAATAACTTACAAATAAGTGGATAAGTCCCATTCAGCACGTTGACGAAGATCTCCTCCTTGTTGATGAAGAATCTTCTGCTTCCTTGATCTGCAACATAGATAATGTACCAATACACAACTTCGGGTTGGGTCAAGGTCAAGACGGAATCCTACTCTATTAAATGTTTTCCTATAAGGAAGCTAGAGTGATTCCATTCATCTATACATTCAAGGCATCCCAGCTTAATAATTTTCCATTAAGGTAGTAGCTGGAGGATCCTTGAATGCGGAAGTCCATTCCCCAATCCACTTTATTGAATATCAATGATGAGGGTGGATTGGAGGATGAACTCCCATGAGAGAAAGGGCTTTGGGTGTATGATCTAAGGTAAAACACTCAAAAGCACTCTCTTCTTTCTCTACCAGCAACAATAGACAAGTTCTCTTTATATATGCAAAAGGTTCTAACAGATATAAAACGGTCACATTTATGATAGAGTTCGATATCATCGAGTAGGGTCGATATCATCGAGCGTATACTCTCGATTGCATCGACTTGCCGCTCGATGACACAAATTCAAATGTCATACGCTTTTGAAAACTTTTGCCAGTTGGTCAATGGAATCGAAACACATGTCGATGTCATCGGATTTCGAACTCCGATATCATCGATGAGAGGTTCGATTCATCGATACTTTGAAAAATGAGAGAGACTTGCTATGAAATATTTCAGGTTTACAAGGATGATCGAGGGACCTTCGAGATCATCGGAATTTGAATGTCGATGTCGATAGATGTGTCGATGCATCGATAAATCTAAGGGATTTTCGTTTAAGCTTACTGGACAGTTTCTATCCCTATTCGATGCCATCGAAACCGTACCAATATCATCGTTATTTAAATATTGATTCTATCGAGTGACCCTCGATCATAGATAAACTATCCTGAAATAATTGCTGGAAGACTAGGCGCCCATGATCGATAACATCGCGGGCCTTCTGATATCATCGAGATTTGAATTTTGATGGTATCAAGAAGGGCTTCGATATATCGATGCACATATGATTTTCTTAAGTAAAAACCGGGGCACCGGAGATCTGTCTGTCGATATTATCGAGTCACCTTTAATGGACTCGAGATTTAAATATCGATGATATCGATAGATATATCGATTCATCGATAAATCCATCCAGAGGTATATGTGGTTGCTGGACGTATTTTGTCCTCATTTCGATGATATCGTTTAAGCATCGAGGACATCAACAGCACAAGTCGATCATATCGAGATGTGTATCGATAAAATCGACAAAGCAAGAAAAGTTAAAGAAATTTCTAATTTTTGAAAAAGTTTTCTTAACTTAAAAACCCTATAATGTTCTAGTTTGTCTTAAGAGTTTTATATACCTGGTGTTTTGGGACATAGGATGTGAGGCTTAGATTTACCTATGGCAAGCTTGCACACATTCGTTTGAGGCAGACGCTTTGAATTGATCTTCCTATGAGGCTCTACAGTCTAGCTGACTCAACACTTACACTAATTGACAAACCGGGGCACTTTAAATCTCCCCCTTTGTCAATTACATGACAAAATACCAAAACACCCTAGAGCAGTATCTAGACAACCACATCCTAAATTGTGTGTACATGCATTTTACACAATTTTACAATTTTCAGTGAAACCAGGTACACAACCCAGTATCTACTCCCCCTAACTGCAAACTCTCCTTATCTTGGTGCAACTGCTCCCCCTAACACCTACAGCACCATTCAAGCAGATGTATAATTTTCCGTTCAGGGTGTTTGAACTCCTACCCTTTTTTGTCAGTCATTGAAAAAGATATAGTAGTTAATATTGACTGAAGTTTGAAGTATTTGAGACAACCAACATTTAGAGGAATATGCATATAACAGATGGATGTATAATGGTCAAACATTTGATTAATCAGACATCATTTACAGTAAGTATGTATGCATAACAGATTACATAGAGCAGTGATAGAAGCAGAAAAACTAATGATCAAAACATCATATGCTTTTCACACCATAAACTTGATGAACCAGGAGATCTCAAAACATAATCATGGCGGTAAAATTAGTGAATTATAAGCAGCCATATTTAAGAAAGTATCCAATACTTATATTGCCCCAGACAGCAGTAAACTTCACGGGCCCCTAACACCGAAGTATATTCTTTACTTAGAGGATATCAAAAAAATTCACACTTGGTAGATTAGTAATGCATAACACACATATATATGAGCGAAGAGCATTCAAAAAGACATTTTATGCCCTTAACATTTCAGGGAGACTCTAGGTATGTGATGCATTGGTCATACGTTAGACAATCAAAAACCTTTATTATGCTGGTAAGGCATCAAAATTTTTTTGAGTAGCATGTTGCTGAGTTACCAGCATGGTTTTGATCTCCAATAGACATGCTTCATAATCATCCAGCCGCTTCATTATGTAGGATTGTCTCTCAAGCAGATCCTGGATAGTATCTTGTTCGGGGACAGCCTGAATGTTCTCAACAGAGACGGGACGAAGTACAGGATATCCTTTGTCTGAGCTTGAATCGATTTTTCCCCCACGAGGTGTGTTGGCAACGATTTTGTGGATACCTTCTAGATTGAACCAGGCACACGGGTGTGGGATATCATTAGTAGGAGGCAGCCCAAATTGACATGATAGTTTGGATATAAGACATGGGAATGGTAGTATAGTGATGGATTCATCTGAAGACACCCGAATTAATTGTTGTAGAATAAGAGTGGGTAGGCAGATGTGAATACCGAGATGAACATCATACAAAACATTTAGCATGTATGGAGAAAGCATGTTACCAGAGACTTCACAGGGATAGACATTTGTGCTGAAAATCCTGTGAAGAATTTTGTATGTAGGATTGAGATATTTAACATGAAGGATATTCTTTGCATTTCTTGATATAGTAGCACCATCACACAGCACTCGAGTAACTTCACCCCATACACCAAGACCATTCATATTTCATTTTGATATAAGTATTTTAGTGACCTCTACCCCAATCAATCGACTTATCAGTCTAGGAGTGATGTGCTCGGTCTGATTTGTAACAGCTATTGAAACAATTGGAGGATTATTTTCAACATTGTAGATTAGACTCAAAAATTGATGCACCAGATTATGCTGAAATCCTCCACTAAGATTCATGACATTCCCCCATCCAATCAGTTCTAAGAGATTAATGATCCTAAAAGGTGTAATGCTCTTCCTCTGAACTGACTGTTCTGCCACAAGGTTTAGGTTGAAAAGTGGAGATGAGCCAGTTGCTTTATTCTTTCCTTTCTTGCTCTTCATTGAGGGTTGTTGTGGAAGAACCAGATTTTTAGACATTTTTGTTTGAAAGGAAACCTGTTCTGAGAAATGTAATCCCATTCCAAGATCAACCAGTGAGTCTCTTTTTCCGTTCTTTCATTTTTAATTTTCCAGTAACCGTCGATATTATCGATCATCGTTTTGATGACATCGAGGTACCTTATTGATATTTTGAATGAAGATCAGAAGGAAGTTCAACCATCCTGATGATTCAGTTTTTCGAGAGATCTTCGATGGTATCAATTCTTGGTCATTGCAATCGAACTGTTCACTCGATTTATCAATAAGTGTCTTAAAGGTGAATGTTTTCAGTTTTCAGCATTTAGACAATCTTCCATGTATACTATTAGTATATCTATGTATCAATAGTACACACAACAAAATTTTGTACAATCAATGCACACATCAAAATTATAAACATTTGAATGTTTAAATGCAAAATATTGAGGTGAGGAACCTCAGATATTTCATCTAGAGCTTGGCAAAAATTGCATCATTTCAGCAAATGTTCAGATTTAGATGCATGACCTGGACTTGTTTTTCTATGCTCAGTACTTCTAGGCATCAGTCCTTTCTTTGCCTCTGATAATGTAGCAGTGGTTGTTTGTGCGATGACCCTTCATTACAGATTTTTCTAATTGGTTTAGGATTTCATATTCTCATTTAGAAGCAAATTAATCCCTTTTATGATTCCCTGTCCAATTACTTTAGCAGTGGTTCCATCTTCATAGGTGACTATCCCATTATAAAGATTCTTATAGTTTGAAAGAAGGGACTTGTTACCTGTGACATGTCTTGAGCAACCACTATCTCGGTACCACTTAGTGTCATTGCCTGTTAAGTGATTTGAGTGAGTCGCAAGACAATTTTTCTTTTCTTTAATTACCCACTTTGTGACATGATTCTTACTTATAGTAGATTTAGTTTTCTTAATTGATTCAACTACTTGATTAGTTTCTGTGTTACTACTGGAGGCATCAGATTTTTCAAGTATTTGTGTTCCATACTCAGTTTTTGCTCTAGCTTTCTCATACCCTAAGCCATTTTTGTTATTTCTAGATTTTCCCATACCTAAAAGTTTTTCTAACTTCTCACCACTCTGGGAAAACTTACAGTTTAGCTTGGCAATTTTTCTGGACTCTTCTAAATCAACCAGGAGTGAATGATTTTCATTTTGAAGGAGCTTGTTTTTGTCTTTTAATTGCTCAACCTGTTTGTTTAGTTTTTCAGACTTAGATTTAAGGAAGGAGTTAATTCTCTCAAGTTTATCATTATCTGAGTGATATTGTTGTAAATCAATGATTAGATGTGTATTAATTTCTAGGGTTTTATCCAAATATTTTTACAGCAATTTCTTTTTGTTCTCAGATATTCCAAGTCTTTTAACTACTTTGATGCTATGGATATAAAGTTGATTGTAAGCTTCTTGTAGTTTGTTTTAATCTTCTTCTTCTTCCTTTTCCATTTTCTCATTATCTAACAAAAATGATTCAGTGGCTTGTTGTTCTTTCTCGTTCTCAGATTCACTGGGAATGATTGGAGTAGTGAAGACCATAAGAATTTTCAAGGATTTCTGGTCTCCATCACTCTTTGAGTCACTAGATTCTGAGTTCGACTCTTCTGTATCATCCCATGTGGCAGCCATCGCCTTGCCCTTAGTTTTTTTGTTTGGGCATTTAGTAGATAGGTGTCCATACTTCCGACAGGTATAGCATTGTGGTTCTTTCATCTTTCTACCAAATTTGCCTGAAGAGGGTTTATTGTCCACCTTTCTACCTTTGGAGGGACGGTCATGATTTTTCTGAAAGAATTTCCAGAATCATTGTGACAACAATGACACTCTCTCATCTCATCATCTTTTTCACTTCCACTGTCCTCGTTTGTTGTTTTCTTTGAAGTTTTTAGGACAGTTGTTTTGGATTTAGGGATCTATTTGAAGTGTAGTTCAAAAGTTTGTAGGGAACCTACTAGTTCTTATACTTTCATTTCATCAGTATTCCTACACTCTTTAATGGTTGTTACTTTGGGATTAAACCGTTCCGGTAGTGATCTCAGTATTTTCCTACAGATTTTAGGAACCGGAACTTTTTCTCCTAATCCACCTATGGAGTTGCAAATGATATTCAACTTTATGAAAAACTCCATAAAGGTCTCATGCTCTTCCATTCTAAGACTTTCGAACTGTGAAGTAAGGAGTCGCAGTTTGGATCTCTTCACGGTGCTTGTGCCTTCATGGGTTATTTCCAATAGATCCCATGCTTCTTTAGATGTCCCACACATACTTATTTGATTGAATATATCTTGGGACATGACATAGTAGATGACGTTCATAGCTTTAGCTTCAGCTGTCTGTTTTTCTTTATCGAACGTCGTCCACTTTTCTTTGGGTTTGGGTTTGGTGATGGTTGTGCCACTGTCAAGTACAATTTGTTCGGTTGGTGGCATATATCCACTTTCAACTATCTCCCAAACATCATGATCCAAAGATTTCAGAAAGTAGTGCATCCTAGCCTTCCAATATGCGTAATTTGAGCCATAAAAACTGGAGTCCTGGTGACTGATGAGCCCTCTCCTTTAACCATATTCTCAACTTCAGTCAAGATCACTCTCTAGGAGGTGAAGCCCTTAAAGAGAGACCCGCTCTGATACCAATTGAAATTGCGGTAAAGACTACTTTAGTTGAAGTAGGAATATGCCAATATGTCTTAGAGGGGGGGTGAATAGGACTTTTTAAGATTTATATGATTTATTTAAAATTCTATCACTCTAATCCTAACAACAAGCAAATATTAGGATTGTTCAAGATAACTCTACTGGCTTCTAAGCCTGGTAGAGGATCCAATCACAAATTAAAAGATAAACAATATGTGAACTAGTTCATGGAGGTTATGACTGTGTGTGTGAGGTGTGATCTCAGATAATCAAATATGAAGAGTATTAAAGTAAATCACACAAACAAAAGAATAACAATCTCAAACACAGTCATTTTTATAGTGTTTCGACTACTTATCTACTCCACTCCCGGTAACCGCACTCAACCCTTAAGTGTACCGGATTTCACTAAGGAGGTTTCATAACGGTTCACCTCAAACTTAAGGTTTTAAATCAAGTTCACCTTTAACCTTTACAACCTACATTGAGGCTGACTGTTTATGCTCCCTGAGCAAGGGTCAACACATAGCACCCGATTTTAGGCACACTGGCCAAGGATCGACACAAGGAACCTCTGTTTATGCTCCCACGAGTAAGGGTCAACACAACGCACCCAGTTTTAGGCACATTAGCCAAGGATCCATATAAGGAACCTAACTATCTATGCTCTCCACAGAGCAAGGGTCAACAAAATGCACCTACCACGTACACTCCCGCAGGAGGCCTCCTACAAGGGCTTGCAAGGGTGAGAAACACCTTAGACCCAATCCTAAAAAGGAATGATCACAAGTATCCTCTAGACTCTAACAACTTACAAATAAGTGGATGAGTCCCATTCAACACGTTGACAAAGATCTCCTCCATGTTGATGAAGAATCTTCTGCTTCCTTGATCCGCAACATAGATAATGTACCAATACACGGCTTCGGGTTGGGTCAAGGTCAAGACGGAATCCTACTCTATTAAATGTTTTCCTATAAGGAAGATAGAGTGATTCCAGTCATATATTCATTCAAGGCATCCCAGCTTAATGGTTTGCCATTAAGGTAGTAGATGGAGGATCCTTGAATGTGGAAGTCCATTCCCCAATCCACTCTATTGAATATCTATGATGAGGGTAAATTGGAGGATGAACTCCCATGAGAGAAAGGGCTTTGGGTATATGATCTAAGGTAAAATACTCAAAAGTACTCTCTTCTTTCTCTACCAGTAACAATAGACAAGTTCTCTTTATATAGGAAAAAGGTTCCAACGGATAGAAAACAGTCACATTTATGACAGAGTCTGATATCATTGAGCAGGGTCGATATCATCGAGTGTATACTCTCGATTACATCGACTTGCCGCTCGATGACACAAACTCAAATGTCATACGCTTTTGAACCCTTTTACCAACTGGTCGATAGAATCGAAACACGTGTCGATGTCATCAGATTTCGAACTCCGATATCATCGATGAGAGGTTCGATTCATCGATACTTTGAAAAATGAGAGAGACTTGCTATGAAATATTCAGGTATATAAGGATGATCGAGGGACCTTCGAGATCATCAGAATTTGAATGTCGATGATATCGATAGATGTGTCGAGGCATCGATAAATCCAAGGGATTTTCGTTTAAGCTTGCTAGACAGTTTCTGTCCTTGTTCGATGCCATCGAAATCGTACCGATATCATTGATATTTGAATATTGATTCTATCAAGTGACCCTCGATCATAGATAAACTATCCTGAAATAATTGCTGGAAGACTAGGCACCCATTATCGATAACATCGCGGGCCTTCCGATATCATCGAGATTTGAATTTTGATGGTATCGAGAAGGGCTTCGATATATCGGTGCACATGTGATTTTCTTAAGTAAAAATAGGGGCACTGGAGATCTATCTGTCAATATTATCGAGTCACCTTCGATGGACTCGAGATTCAAATATCGATGATATTGATAAGTATATCGATTCATCGATAAATCCGTCCAGAGGAATATGTGGTTGCTGGACGTATTTTGTCCTCATTTTGATGATATCATTTAAGCATTGAGGACATCGACAACACAGGTCGATCATATCGAAATATGTATCGATAAAATCGACAAAGCAAGAAAAGTTAGAGAATTTTTTAATTTTTGAAAAAGTTTTTTTAACTTAAAAACCCTATGATGTTCTAGTTTGCCTTAAGGGTTTTATATACCTGGTGTTTTGGGACTTGGGATGTGAGGTTTAGATTTACCTGTGGCGAGATTGCACACATCCGGTTAAGGCAGACGCTTTGAATTGATCTTCCTATGAGGCTCTGCAGTCTAGCTAACTCAATACTCACGCTAATTGACAAACTAGGGCACTTTCAGCGTACACACTTGACCGGTCGTGGCATGACCGGTCGAGTATGTACATGACCAGTCCTGAAACTCATGAAATGGGTTTTTATTTGGGAAAAATGTCACTTTTTTCATTTCTTTCTTCTTCTCCATCAAGCCCAACCACGACCAGTCGAACCCATCTCTCGATTACTCTCCGATTAGTGCTTCATTTTTTATTTTCTTGTGAATTTAAGTTCTTTGATCATCCTTAATCTTGATTTTGCTTCTTGTTTTAAGATTTATTGTGGTTTGAAAGAGTTTTTTCCTTAAAATCTGATTTGCTTGAAATCCTTTCATTTCTTTTTTATAATATTTCCTTTCTTTGTTTTCTTGTTGCAATGGAAGGAAGAAATAGGAAGAGAACCACTCGTGATCCCTCTTCATCCCGTTCCACACCCATTACTGTGTGTCATGTTCGGCCTCCTGAAGAGGATCCCAAGTATGTGCGGGATTTCTATCTTAGAAATGTTATTGTTGAGCGTGTTGTCATTATTGATCATCTTGAGCGCTTCAACATTATCCCTCTCCTTCAAGCTGTAGGTTGGGAAAACATATTATCTTGGGGCGGTCCTACATACCGACCCATTGTGCAGGCCATATACGCTTGCATTACTGAGTTCTCTCTAGAAGATTTGACATTTACTTTGTCAACTAGAGAAGGTCCAATTGAGGTAAACCATCATTTAATTTCGGCAATCATGAATATACCTATTGTTGATGACGGCATACCCATATCCACTTTGCAATCTAGACCTTCTGAAAATGTTAAACAATTGATTACGAGAGTTCTCTGTAACATGAATGCGGAATGGAACGGCGGTACAGTGTTCAGTTCCAAATATATGTTGCCTAGATCAGGGTCTTGCATCGAATTTTATTTTGAATGTCTATCCTTACTCAGGTAACAAGACTGAGCTGACTTCTTTTATGACCCGCATTATACATTCAGTTGTATCTGGCATCTATATCTGTCCTCCTTCTTTTATTTGTCATCATATTATTCAGTTTCGTCTCCATCCTAGTCATAGCGATATTCCATTCACTTATCTTATGACTGCCTTAGCTAATCATGATTTGATAACTATGCCTGTTGGAGAAGGTTCTATTAATCTCTATCTATTTAACAATTCTAATATCAACAAGATGAACCTGGACTTGGCACTTGGTTAAGTTGATGGGAATGCTGGAGGAGATGAAATAGCTGATGCTTTACCTCAAGAAGAACTTGAATCAGATTTTGAGGCTGACCCTGATTATCAGCCTTCTGATTTCGACGAGAGGTTGCGTAATCTTGAGGAACAGTGGCTCAGATTCGTGTAACCTAGGATTCTCAGTTTTCTTATATGCGCAAACATATGAGGCGCATTAATAAGGGTTTACATCAAATTGATCCATCTATTCCTGCTCCCTCTTCAGGATCTGATTAGTTTTGTTTTGATTTGATGGTATCTGTAATAACTTTATTCTAACTCTTTTTCCTATGGCTAATTGGATAATTTTATTTAAACTCTTATCTATTCAGTTCAGATACTCTGTTTATTTGATTTGGATGAGTAGTTATTAATTCTACATGCTCTCTTATTCTCTTCATTTATCCTTATTCACTTCCTTTGTCATGTTGTGACAAAAAGGGGGAGACATTGTAATATTGAATGATATGTAGATATGATATGATGAAATGTGGCTAATTTTTTTTTTTTTTACAGAGAGTAATGGATTATGGGGGAGAGTTGATTATTGTACATGATATCTATTATAAATCATATTATACATGTGTATGAATGTTAGTGTAACATGTTTGTGCAATGTGTTATTTGAATATCTATTGCATATTGTAAATTTGGTTTTGTCACAAATTTGACAAAGGGGAAGATTAAAAGTGCTATGTTAATAAACCCTAAGTATTGTCAAATTTTGGTTTGACAAACCAATTCAAGTTTGTATCTTAATTTGTGTCAAGCTTGTGCATCTATTCACATTAAATCTTCGAAATTCGTTTTGTTCATGCTGAATCTATCTTGCCGATATCTACGACAAACTTACCGAGATCTTCAAACTGGAAGAAAGTAAAGACTTTCATATATTGAGTGAAGACAGAGTTTTCAAGAACATCACGGTTCAAGATCTGGACCCAGAAAAGTCCAAGAACTCAAGACCTAGTTAAAGATTATATTTGGTATGTCGAGTTCAAGCTTTGAAGATCGCAAGAATTAAAGCTATTAAAGTGATCGATAGATTAAGTGTTCATATGTTCTATCTCACAAGTAAGGTATAATTGACTTAGATTGACCTTAGATCATGATTAGATCATTTCATACTTTCGGTCAGTCATTTTGGTCATTTTATAAGTATAAAATTCCATTCTTTCAACTAACCCTAGCACTGGCTTGACTAGTCC
Source organism: Magnolia sinica (assembly GCF_029962835.1). Lineage (NCBI taxonomy): Eukaryota > Viridiplantae > Streptophyta > Magnoliopsida > Magnoliales > Magnoliaceae > Magnolia > Magnolia sinica. Next base: position 33,703,343 of record NC_080583.1, read on the forward strand.
TAGTATTTCCTCGACCAGTCCAGGATTTGTTATGAATTTTTAAAAATTTTCTGTTGGTCTATGACTAATCCTGGAAACTGCTCAACCAGTCGTGTGAATAGTGCTTGACAGGTCGTGTAGTGCTCGACTCGTTTTTCAGCGAGTAATCTAGACTCACACGACCAGTCGTGTGGTGTCCACGACTAGTCGAGCAAGATACTTGACGAGTTGTAGGACCCATAAGGCCAGTCGTGTAGCCGAAAAATCTTATTACGCCAGAATTTTTGAAAATCTGTTTGGCTAAGGCCAGTCGTAGCTAACCAAAGGCCAGTCGTGTGAACTGATTTTTCACCTATAAATAGTGCTCGAATTTCAGAGTTTTTGATTCAATTCTTATCATTCTTAAGTAATCACTTTGAGATCATTTTGAGTATATTCTAAGCTATTTTTTGCATATTTTAGATTCTTTAAAGTATCTCTTGTTTTTTATTTTGATTCTCTATTCTATTCTCATTTTAAAAAGGGATATTGGATTTACCCTTCCTTGAGATCAAAATCAATACAAAGCCCTTGCTAATTTAATTAAAAATCATCTAGACTTAGAACCCTATACACTTATGAGACTGAATGTTGAACATTTACGTCATTATCTAGTTGGTTCTACCAGGCTACTTTAGAATCGTTATACAGATAAGTTTTTACTTTTTCTATAATTCAATTCATTTCTGGTTTGTGAGATTATTCCAAAAAATCTCTATTTTGGTTTTGTTTGAGGTGATCCAGAAAATCTCAAAACGAGGGGTTTTTGAATTGTGTAAGCCCATCTAAAGACACAATTGTGAAGGTTTTAGGTCAACCTTGAAAAACCTATTTTAATTAGTTAACGCTAATATCTCGAGGGAGTGGATATTAGGAGTGGAGTAATTGTGTGGCTGTTTATTAACAGTTGGTGTACACACATGCGAACCACTATAACTCTGTGTTTGGTGGTTGGGTGATTTATTTCTTTATCTTTTATGGTTTAAGATTGTGGGATGTATTTGTGGATGTGAATGTTGTAATCTTAATATTTCAGCATTGTGTGGTGAATATTGTAATAGATTAGTTTATATTTCTTTCATATCCTCTTGAGTTTAAGTTTTTGATACTTACCCACATTCTAGTAAGGTTGTCTTACCAGAAACCATTAGTTTTTGGTGTTGGGTTGTCCTTAGAACCAAGTTTGTATCAACCTCTTAGTACTTGATTTTTGAGGTTGTTTTTACCTTTTGTTATTTGCATTATTTTGGCTATTTGTTGTTTATGTTTCGCTTATTAATTTTTGTTTGGCATAGTCCTATTCACCCCCCCCCCCCTCTAGGACACATAGCTTGACCTTTTCAGACAGGAGTTGGTATCAGAGCATAACCCGAAAATAACTCAGGACAACATCATATATCTGTTTTGAGATTAGGACAAGTAGTGTCCCGAGTGCGTATTCTTTTGATTTGGTTCTCTAACGTCTAAGCCTTCGAGGGTTCTGTTCTCAAGGTTGATGGACGCCTTTGTTCCTTCTATAAACCATGCCACCTAGACGAGGCACGAGAGGCACCCATGGTACTCGAGCGACCCGAGCGCACCCTGCTCCACCTCTTGAGGATCCTATTCCCAAGGTTCTCATTCCGCCTCCAGTTGCTCTCGTTCCCCCGCATGAGCCTGCTGTACCTATGCTAGAGGACCCCACAGTTCCCACGCCTCCGCCTGAGGCCAGTGTAGCCCCTACATTCCCTACCATACCCGTTGGAGTAGAGTAGTTGCAGTAGATGTTGCAAGCTATCACAACCACCCTCCAGGGGCAGGGTAGACATCTAGTGGAGACTTCAGAGTAGACAGAGCAGGTGCACATGAGCGATCATCTACGAGACTTCCATCAGCATGATCCCCCGCTTTTCTAAGGTGAGCTAGACCCTGCAGCAGCTAAGTTATGGCACTCTGAGGTGGAGAAGATTTTCTATACCATGCGATGCACGACTCAGCAGAAAGTCCCGTTGGCGGTACTCCTTCAGGGAGAGGCTTAGCATTGGTGGGCATCTATTTCCCAAGTGGTTAGGTCAGATTTTGTGTGGACTTGGAAGAACTTTGTGGACCGGTTTAAGCAGAAGTTCTTCGCTGAGCATGTTCAGTAACAGCGTACATTGGAGTTCGAGATGCTTGTCCAGGGGGACATGACCGTGTCATAGTATGAGGCACGTTTCATCACATTGTCCAGATTTGTGACTTATCTTGTGGATGATGAGAGGTAGAAGGCCCACAGATTCATGAATGGCTTGCGTCCCGCCCTCAGGAGTCGTGTGGTCGAACACCTTCTTACGATGTTCGATCAGGTTGTTCAGAGAGCCCTAGTTTACGAGGATGATTGGGCCACCTTGTAGAGGACCCATGACTAGGGAGGAGATCGGAAGAGGAAGCCACCCTCCGGTAGCTCCTGTCAGCAACAACACCATTGGTATACGACTTGCCAAGGATTTCGAGCACTAGCAGCGCATCCAGCATCATCTTTGGGACCATTCATAGGTGTTTTCTTTGGTTGTAGTAGGATGGAACATCGTAGGTATGAGTTTCCCCATCATCAGCAGTAGCAGTAACTGAGGGCACCACAATAGGCCCCACATCAACCTCCACATTAGCATAAGCAGCGACTACAGCACCAGCCTCCATGGCCTCCCCTGCAGCAGCAGAGGCAGCAGATTAAGCCACCGTAATGGCAACAACAATAACAGAGACTGTAAAGGGGACAGGCACCTCCCTTGCCGGCCCAGGACTGATTTTATGCCACTGAGCAAGACCCTCAGTCATCAGGAGGGGTAGTTGAGGGTATTCTTCCTGTCTTCACTTGCACTGCACATGTGTTGTTTGATTCTGAAGCATTTCATTCTTTTGTGGCCGAGGAGTTCTGCTGATCGACTGGCCTACCATTAGAGTCTGCTCATGAGGCTTTGTTGGTATCGACTCCCTTGGGGAAGACTGAGTATTGGGCTGATTTTGCTCATCTTGCCCCATTTTGATTAGGGATATCTTTTTACCTGCAGATTTGTTTATGTTACCGATGTCCGAGTTTGACATTATCCTGGGCATGAATTTTCTTGCCGAGTACCACGCCATATTAGATTTCTCCATAAAGATAATCATGTTTTGTATACCGGGCTTACCACTGTTCCAGTTTGTTGCCAAGCCCAGAGGAGAGCCATTATCTAGTTTGATGGTGTGTGCAGTAGAGAAGCCAGTAGTTGTGTGCATCGATCAGTTGCCGTTTGTCTGTGATTTCTCTGATGTGTTCTAAGAGATTCCAGGGTTACCATCGTGCTGACAGATTGAGTTTCAGGTTGATCTTGTGCCCGGTGCCACGCCTATCTCGAAAGCCCCATATCGTATGACACCGATGGAGTTACGAGAACTGCAGGTGTAGTTGGATGAGTTACAAGAATTAGGCTTTATCCGTTTGAGCAATTCTCCATGAGGAGCCCTGGTATTATTCGTAAAGAAGAATGATGGCTTGTTGAGGCTCTACGTGGATTACTGCGAGCTCAACAAGGTCATGATTAAGAACAATGCACAGTTCTTTTCAAAGATTAACCTATGGTCCGGTTATCATTAGATTGGGTCTGAGAGGAGGACATCCTGAAGACAGCCTTCCGGATGCGCTACGATCATTTTGAGTTTCGGGTCATGTCCTTCGGATTGACCAATTGCCCGCCGTCTTTATGCAGTTGATAAACGAGGTCTTCCGACCTTTCCTCGATCAATTTGTTGTGATCTTCATTGATGTCATTTTGATCTATTCAAGGATCCGTGAGGAGCATGAGCAGCATTTGTAGATTATTTTGTAAACCCTCCATGCCCACCAGCTCTATGTGAAGCTAGAGAAGTGAGAGTTTTGGCAGGAAGAGGTGAATTTCCTTGGTCATGTAGTGACGAGGGAGGGTGTCACTATGGACCCCTTGAAGGTTGATGCAATGCGTTAGTGGGGCCAGCCCACGAACGTGTCCGAGATCTATAGTTTTCTTGGTTTGGCAGGATATTATCGACGATTTGTGGAGGGATTCTCCCGCATTACAACACCATTTACCAGGTTGACTCGGAAGGGCGCCGAGTTCATCTGGTGTGACGCATGTGAGCAGGCATTTATGGAGCTGAAGGACCGCCTCATGTCTGCTCCTGTTCTCACTCTTCCCTCTAAGAGTGATGGATTTGTTATTTTTACTGATGCCTCGAGAGTTGGATTAGGTGCTATCTTGATGCAGCACAGGAAACCAGTGGCTTATGCATCGTGTCAGCTCAAGGTCCATGAGTTGAACTACCCCACGCATGATCTAGAGTTGGCAGCAGTTTTCTTCGCATTGAAGGTGTGGAGGCACATCTTTATGGGGTTAGGTTTGATCTCTTCTTTGACCACAAGAGCCTGAAGTATTTGTTTTCTTAGTCAGAGCTGAATATAAGACAAAGGCGCTGGATGGAGCTCATGAAGGACTACAGTTTTGACCTTCAGTCCACCCGGGTAAGGCGAATGTGGTAGCGGATGCGCTCAGCAGTCAACCACGAGGTTTGGTGGCACAGATGATGGTCCGGGAGTGGAAGATGCTTGAGGATATAGCAGAGTACGACTTCGAGTTTGGTCTGCAGTCTTTCATTATTCAGCTATCGAGCCTGTCGATTCAACCCTCTCTTGTCGCAAGGGTGATTGAGGCTTAGTAGACAGATGAGTCGTTACAGGGTTGCTGAGCAGAGGCCGCATCTGTGGAGTAGTCAAATTGGCAAATTAGTTCTAATAGTGGACTTCGTTTCAGAGGCCGATTGTATGTTCTGGATGTGCCAGATTTGCATAAAGATCTGATGACCAAGGCACACCGATCGTGACTTACTATCCACCCAGGCTCCACGAAGATGTATCGCGACATGAGGAGGTAATATTTTTGGTCGTGGATAAAGCACCAGATTACCAGCTTTGTGGTCGAGTGTGACACGTGCCAGTGTGTCAAGGCCGATCACCAGAGACCCCCTGGTCCCTTACAGTCATTGAGCGTTCCGTTGTGGAAGTAAAATCACGTATCCATAGATTTTATCATAGGTTTGCCGAGGACTCAGCGTGGTCACGATGCCATCTGGGTTGTCACCGATGGTTTGACGAAGTCGGTACATTTTATTCTGATTCGTGTGACCTGGCCAGTGGATCGACTTGCAAAGAGATTCATCGAGCAAATTGTGAGACTATATGGCATTCTCGTTTCGATCATTTCTGACTGAGACCCGAGATTCACATCTCAGTTTTGGAGGAGCTTCTAGTCAGCGATGGGGTCTGTTTTGCAGCTCAGCATCCCTTATCATCCACAGACCGATGGGCAGACCGAGAGGGTCAACTAAATTCTTGAGGATATGCTCAGAGCTTGCATGATCGACTTCGCGGGTAGCTGGGATGAGCATTTGCGCCTGGCCGAGTTTACTTACAACAATAGCTATCAAGCGACCATTGGCATGGCTCCTTTTGGGCATTATATGGCAGACCATGTAGATCTCCTAGTTGTTGGAACAAGGTTGGAGAGCGACATCTCTTAGGTCCCGAGCTTGTGCATCAGTCATCAGAGGTAATCGACATCATCAGGCAAAGGATGCATAGAACTTAGAGGCGGCAGAAGAGTTTTGCTAGTCATCGGCGTCGTCCCCTAGAGTTAGTAGTTGGGGACAGGGTATATCTCAAGGTTTTGTCCATGAAGGGCGTGGTTCGATTTGGAGCGAAGGGCAAGCTTGCCCCGAGATTCATAGGACATTTCGAGATCACTGGGTGCGTGGGCGCCGTGGCCTACAGGCTTGCCTTACCTTCTGAGTTGTCTGGTATTCACAACATTTTACATGTTTTGATATTGCAGAAGTGTGGACCATACATTATTCCTATGATTGATTGGCAGCCTCTTGAGGTCCATGAGGATGCTTCTTATATTGAGCATCCAATTCGCATCCTTGATCGGAAGGAGCAGGTTCTCCGGACCATGGTCATTCCTCTAATAAAGGTTCAGTGGGGTCACCATTCTGAGGTAAAGGCTTCTTGGGAGCGCGAAGCTAAGATTAGAGAGCGTTATCCCCATTTGTTTGTTGAGTGATTGATTATATTGTGCCAGGTATAACCTTATATGGATTGCTATATATGTGATGATGTTTTTTCTTCTTCCTTTGTTTTGTCCTGGTTATAGTCAATTTCAAGGACAAAATTTTTTATTAGGTGGGGAGAGTTGTCAGAACCCTAACCTAGTATCCATTCCATTCTATGGGGTCCCATGTTCAAACCAATCGAATTCTGGAGACCCATGACCTGTATGTAGCATTTGCGAGCATCCCTAAGTCCTGCCCTATAAACCCGAACCAATTCAACACAAAACCTACGCCATTACGATTGCAACGGCGCCATGGTTCCAACGCCGTGACTCGTGCACTAATCTGAGGTGTAGAGCAAAGATGTACCCCGTGTAATATTTAGATCATTGATCATGATGTGGGACCCACCTTGTTGCTTGTGCACATTTTCCTAGATGGGTGACCTCACCCTAGTTTCATCATTACTTATGATAGTTACCTAGCCTATTACCTATAGCCCTAACTGAGCAATCTCATTATGGATATTCTTCCCAAAACCATCATTGGATTCTCTACCCCATGTGCTATGATGGGTTCTCTTACCAAAACTCATAATGACCTTACACCCTCATCATTTAACTCCTACAACCCTCTCTCTTTCTCTTTTCTCCTTCATTTTCATTTCTCTTCCTCCTTTGTTATAGAGGAGAAAACGTCCCACCTCCCTCCATATTCCAGCCTTCTCTTCCCTAAAATCCCACCTAATCTAGCCCTTGTAATCCCATCTCAACCTTAGTCCTTCTTCTTTGGAGCTAGAGGAGTATAGTGTTGAAGAAAGAAGAAGATCCTTAAGGTGGGTGTTCTCTTAGGGTAGATTTTCTAATTTTTCTTCCTTAGATCTTCATCTTTCCTTCATAGGAGTGTGTAGGACCCAGCAATCAATGGTGGAGATCCTACATGACTCTATGAGTGTGGCCAATGGCCCACTTTGTGCATGCATATTGCCATGATGGGGCCATCTCTATGGATCCCATCATGATGTTTTTCCTTTGATCTATAGTTTGTTGGGTCATCTAGATCCATAGTGGGGATGGTATCCCCACCTCAGATTTTTAATTGTAGGGCCCATGCATGCATGAGACCCATGTGTATTTAATTATATGGTTGTGATTGCTTATGGAGGACTCATAGTGGCAGAGTCCTCCCTATGGCCGAGATCTCCTTTCTCTCTCCTTTTCTCTCTCTCCTTTCTCTAGTTTTCTGATGTGTGTGGCTCACCTGTCCATGCATCCAGACCATCCTGCTGTAGGGACATCCAGGCCCAAGCTGTTAGACGTTCAGGCCCATCATTGCTACCCAAATTAGTTTGCATCGTTTGGATGGCCATTAGGCCTGATAGTATGGTTGTTTTGAATGGGGCTTCGGTCTGGAGTATGTGTGACCCATCTAGGTGGACCCCACCTTGATGAATCTAAGATAAATCCCCCAATCAACTGCATTATGGGCTGGAATGGACAGCAACATGTTGCTGTCCAGATTTCTGGCCCACTGTTATATGATTTTGTATGGAGTTTAAGCCCTGTTTATAGATCTTTTTCTCCTTAATTTTTTGGGGTATTTGAAAAGGCCAAGCTATATGTCCTAGAGGGGGTGAATAGGACAATGCCAAATAAAAACTTATAACAGCGGAATAATAAAGAAAATGATAGCCAAATTAAATAACAATGCAGGAAAGAAAAACAACCTCAAAATTCAGATCTTGAGAGGTTGATACAAACGTTATTCTAAGGACAACCTTACACCAAAAACAGAGTTTATGGTAGGACAACCTTATTTCTAGAAAGGTCTTTGTATCAAGTCTCAAATCAAAGAGGAATACAAAAATAAATATAAACTGAATTGAAATAACTTGTAATTAAAGATGTATTGTTCTAGGGACAGCCATACACCATAAAAATGGCAGGGCAACCTTGCTGGAACAACTTTCAAATGAAATTGAAAATCAAGCTTATGAAGGAATAGCAGAAAGTAAATTCTAAGCTATTACAACATTCTCACAAAGCTTGAAATAATTACAACATTCACCACCATACATACATCCCACAAAAATTAATTAAAAGATTAGAAGAATAAATCAATCAACCACAACACAAGGGATTATAGTGGTTCGCCTGTGTGTTCACCAACTGTTATACAACAGCCACACAAAATGCTACTCCACTCCTAATATCCTCACACAGGGGATATTAGCGTTCACTAAAAATAGGTTTTCCCAGGTTCACCCAAAACCCTTATAATTGTGTCTTTGTATGTGGGTTTACACAATTAAAAAAACCCCACTTCTGAGTTTTCCTGGCTTTCCTCAGATAACCAAAATAACAAGATTTTTCTGGCAAATCTTGAAAGAAACCAAAATAATAGAAAGGAATTTACAATATGTAAAATACCTGAAAATCTCCTTCGTTGTAGCAGCCCGGTAGAACCAAATCAAAGTAGATGATTGAATGTCCAAGTTCAATGTCCAGTACTCGATTACAATGGTTCTAATTCTAATAGATTTTAAATTAAATCAAATAGGGCTTGCCTTAATTGATTTTGATTCCAAAGAAAGGGAATAATAATTCCTCTTTATCAAATCAGATTGGAATAGCAGAAACAAAATCAATTAAAATAAAGCTAAGGAAGGAAGAATATTAAATAAGCACACTTAGCTTAGATGGAGCACAGAATTATCTCTCAGAAGTTCGACGAAGATTGGCTTGAATACTATAATTAAATCGATGATTTCTTCTGAGATTCGTGCACTATTTATAGGTGAGAAGATCGGGTCTTCGACTGGTCTAGAGTGCTCTTCGACTAGTCGAAGCAACAACAGATATTTGAAAAATCCGGCGGGATATGCTCTGACCGTTCTACGACTGGTCGTAGCTCTCCTACGACTAGTCGTAGGTCAACTACGACTGGTCGTAGGTTTCCTTCGACTGGTCGTAGGTCCTGTAAACCATCGCTGGACTTCGAGTCAAAGGTTGTACGATTGGTCGAAGATCAGTCGACACTGTTCCTACGACTGGTCGAACAGATTCCAGGACTAGTCAAAGGTTAACAGATTTTATCCGGAATTTGTAACAAACTTACGACTGGTCGAGGAATTTCTTAGACTGGTCGAAGCAAGTCTAGGACTAGTCGAAGAAGGCCTAGGACTAGTCGAAGAACAGACCAATCACATGAAAAATAACATTCGACTTATGTATCCGAAATGACCTACTTCTAAGGTCAACCTATGGTCAAACAAACCTCAATCATGAAGTATGGACATTGAAGCATTAGGAACAAGTGACCTTGAAGTATCAGTCTTGAAGTCTTGATGTAGTTGAACTCTTTATGTAACTCAATCTTAAAAGTGGCTTGAGTTTCAGCTTGAGTCTTGTCTTGTGAGCAGTTCTTTCATTCAAGATCTTGAGTCTTGTACTTGAGAGCTTTGCTTGTTGTGAGCTTAGCTTGTTTATGAATGTTGATCCTTGAGAGAGCTTCACTTATGCAAGTTATATATAACAGAGTATAATAGTGATTTTGGCACTACAAATTTGACAACAAAGAGGGATAGAAACTATAGCACTTACAATCTCCCCCTTTGTCAAATTAGTGACAAAACACATAATCAAGATAAATAAGAGTAAAACAACTGGTTAATACCTGTAAATCAATATTCAACATTCAACATTCAACCATTATCATTCAACAAGATCAAACATATATTCAAGATCAAACATATATTCCCCTTGACACCCCACTCCCCCTGAGTAACATAACCAATGTTACTCCTCTCACAATCATATTAACAACAAACCATTCTCCCCCTTTTTGTCACAATATGACAAAGGAGAACTAAATAAAGGAATGAGAGTAAACAGAAGGAGGAAATAGAGTATAGCAAAAGAGTCATAGAGATACTCAAGATAGCATCACATATATCCAGCATAAATATTACATCAAGAACAAATATCCAGCATTAAACATAGATAGAATCCAAATCAAAATCAGCCAAGTGCTAAGTAAGAAAGTTATTACATACAAAAAGTCTCATAGAAACTAGTCAGAACTAGAACTTGAAGATGGAGCAGGAATAGAAGGATCAAGTTGATGCATGCCTTTGTTCAAGCGCCTAAGATATTTGCGCATATACTTGAATTGTAAATCATGAGCAACAGACATGTTTTCCAACTTAACATTTATATCCTCAACTCTACCTTCTAATGCACTCAGACGTGCATCAACATCAGATGGTATAAAATCTGGATCATTAGCTGAGTCAGAATCCAGTTCTTCAAAAATGTCATCCATATTAATGTCAACACCAGCTTCTTCAGGACCAACACCAACACCACCACCTTGTTCAGGAAGCAGATCCAACTTCATCTTATTAATATTTGTATTGTTGAAGATCAGATGATGGATAGGTGCTTCATCAACAGGCATATCGACTAACATATGAGTAGCCAATACAGTCATAAAGTATGCAAATAGAATGTCACTATGACCAGGATGGAGTCGAAACTGAAGAATGAAATGATAGATTAAGGATGGCAAACAAATCTGAGTACCATTTGAGATAGCATGGATAACACGAACCATAAATGAAGTTAAATCGATTTATTACCCGAACGAGGATACAGATTAGACACAAAGATTCTGTGGAGAATTCTGTATTTGGGTAACAAATACCTTGCGGGGAGCGCATTCCCTTTTTGAGTCCATTGAACATCCATATTGCACAAGTCTCTAGTGAGCATGCGTTTTTCAGCCATTGAGGGTTTATCAGTTAAATTATGAATTGGAATACCCTCATCATTCACAGGAATTTCCATAAGGGCTGAAATTAAATGACGATCAACATCAAATGGCCCTTCTCTAGTAGAAATTTGAAAAGTTAAATTATCCTGTGAAAATGCACTAATACGTGAAAACATGGATTGGGCAATGGACCGGTATGCAGGCCCACCCCAATGCAATAAGTTAGTCCAACCTACAGCTTCAAGCATAGGAAGGATGTCAAATGGAGCAATGTGATTGACATCAACAGGATGTTCAACGATAACCTTACGAGATCTAATGTCCCTAACAAATGATGGATCATCATTGGGAACAAGAAGATGACGTTTAGAGATAGGGGTTGATCTGGAGGAAGAAGAAGAATCACGTGAAGTAGTTTTTCTTCCTCTAGAAGCCATTTGCAACAAGGAATTAAAGGAATAAAGAAGTTGCAAAGGATTGAGAAGTGGGTTTGCTCAAAACAGATTTTTCACAACCCAAACCCCAAATCTCAATGATTTTCAAGATAGAAAGCTTCAAGAGAGAAAAAGAAGCAATCTTGACACAAATATGCAAGAAAAACGGATTTGGAACACTAACCTTGAAGAACTTGAAGGATGGGTTCGACGAGTCGAAGTTCGGCTCCAAGGAGAAGAAAGAAGAAATGAGGAAGAAAGTGAAAAATCCCCAATTTGAAGTGAAACCCGTACTCCACGACTGGTCGTGGGTATCTACGACCGGTCGTAGTACGACTGGTCGTGTATACTCACGACTGGTCGTATAAACCCCAAAAATTCAATATACTTGCAAATTTTACAAAATTTGAAATACAATCTAGCAAATATATACAATATTATACAAGAAGGCATAAATTATCAATTTAAAATGCACATGCCAAGATCAAATTTCATCTTTTTGAACCTGCTTTTATCAAGAGGTTTTGTGAAAATATCAGCACGTTGATCTTCAGTAGGAATATATTCTAGAGATATAACATTTTCTTCTACTAATTCCCTTATATAATGAAATCTAATGTCAATATGCTTAGTACGAGAATGCTGAATAGGATTTTTTGAAATATTTATCACACTGGAATTATCACAATGTAATAACATAGAATCCTGTTTAATTCCATAATCACTTAGCATTCGTTGCATCCAAACAAGTGTAGCTCAATCTTGAAAGTGTCTTGAACTGTTGAAAGTGATATAGAATTTTGTTTCTTACTAAACCAAGAAACTAGACAATTTCCAATGAAAAACAACCACCACCGGTTGATTTTCTATCATCTAGATTACCTAGTCAGCATCCGAGTACCCACTAATTGAACATTGGTTTCATGAGGATACCGAGACCGAGATTAACCAGTACTTGCGACATATCTAATAATTCGCTTGACAGCAATCAAGTGAGATTCTTTTGGATCAGATTGATATCTTGCGCAAATACCAACACTTAGAGAAATATCAGGTCTACTAGCAGTTAAATATAAAAAACTACCAATCATACTCCGATAAAGTTTTGAGTCAACATTTTTACCATTAGAGTCTTTTGATAGTTTCAGGGTAGTACTCATAGGAGTAACAAAATTTTTGCCATTTTCAAATCCAAATCTCTTGATTAGGTTCAAGGCATACTTAGATTGAGAAATGAATATTCCTTCAGGTTGTTGCTTTACTTGCAATCCAAGGAAATAAGTCAATTCCCCAACCATGCTCATTTCGAACTGTGATTTCATCAAATCTGCAAACTCAGTAGTCAAGTCAGTATAAGTTGATCCATAAATGATATCATCAACATAAATCTGTACCATTAAGATATGATCATTATGTTTCTTAACAAACAGAGTTTTATCAACAGATCCCATTTGAAAATTATGAGTTAAAAGAAATTTTGTTAGTTTCTCATACCATGCCCTAGGTGCTTGTTTAATCCATAAAGTGCCTTTTTAAACCGATATACATGATCAATATTTTTGGAATCTTCAAATCTTATTGGCTGTTCAACATAGACTTCTTCATGTAAATCGCCATTTAGAAAAGCACTTTTCACATCCATCTGATAGATCTTTATCTTTCTAAAACATGCAATGGATATAAATAGTCTGATAGATTCAAGATGTGTTACTGGTGCAAAGGTTTCATCGAAATCAATCCCTTCAATTTGAGTATAACCTTGTACCACCAGTCTAGCCTTGTTTCTAATTATATTTCCACATTCATCAGACTTATTTTTGAAAATCCATTTTGTTCCAATGATGTGTTTATCTTTAGGTCTTGGTACGAGATACCAAACATCATTTCTTACGAATTGGTTGAGTTCATCTTGCATCGCAACAATCCAGTTTTCATCAGCCAGAGCTTCTTTTACGTTAGATGGTTCAATTTGGGATGTAAAACATACATAATTACATATATCCTCAAGTTGTCTACAGGTGCGAACACCGGTGAGAGGGTTTCCAAGAATTTGTGTGGTTGGATGATCTTTAACAATCCTTAACTCAGAATCAGTCTGATTCGATGAAGTATCGGGTTTATCAATGATTAGTACTTCATCATTATCTGAATTAGAGATTGGTGTGTTTAAGTGATCATCAATGATAACATTAATGGATTCTTGAATCACACCAGTCCTTTTATTCAGGACCCTATAAGCTCGACTGTTTAAAAAATATCCTAGAAAAATACCTTCATCACTCTTCGTATTGAACTTTCCCAAATTTTCACGATCACGTAAAATATAGCACTTGCTGCCAAAAACTCGAAAGTATTTAACAGTAGGCTTTTTATTGAACCACAATTCGTAAGCCGTTTTATTATTATCTTTGCTAGTGTATACTCGGTTAATAATATAGCAAGCTGTGTTAACTGCTTCAACCCAAAGATTTTTAGAGAGCTTCATGCTATTCAACATGACATTAGCCATTTCTTGAAGCACCCTATTCTTCCTTTCTACAATTCCATTTTGTTGAAGAGTTTTGGGAGCAGAGAATTCATGTAATATTCCTTGGTCGGTACAGAACTTCTCAAAATTGCTATTCTCAAATTCAGATCCATGATCACTACGAATTTTACTAATTTGAGAAGATTTTTCAGTTTGAATCCTTTTGAGAACTTTTCTTACTTCTTCAAGGGTTTCAGATTTATCCCTTAAGAAGACTACCCAAGTAAATCTGGTAAAGTCATCAACTATTACTAAGATATACTTTTTACCACCACGACTTTCCGTTCTGGTAGGTCCTATCAGATCCATGTAGAGAAGTTCGAGTGGTCTTGATGTGGTATTTGAATTCACCTTTTTGTGTGAGTTCTTTGTTTGTTTGCCTATCTGGCACTCACCACATATTTTATCTAATTTCTGAAGTTTGGGTAAACCTCTTACAAGTTCTCGTTTGCTCAATCGATATAAATTTCGATAATGTACATGTCCAAGACGTTTGTGCCATAAATCAGTCTCGTCTGTATGGACCATGTAACATGTTTGATTAGATGAGCTGGATTCACTAATAATATAGCAATTTTCAGACGTTCTACTTCCAATTAATATTACAGAACCTTGATTGTTTAGTATTTCACAGCTTTGATTAGAAAACTGAACATTATGGTTATTATCACATATTTGTGATATACTAAGTAAGTTGTGCTTTAGGCCTTCAACGTATAAAACATTTTTAAACACCGAAAGATTAAAAAGTTGAACCGTACCTTGGCCTATAATCTTGCAGTTGCTACCATCACCAAATGTGACTAAACCATCAGTCATATCTTTCAGATCGGTGAATAAAGCTTTGTCACTTGTCATATGCCTGGAGCATCCACTGTCCAGGTACCACTTTGAATGACTTGTTGCTTTGAAAGCAGTGTGAGCAACCAAGCAGGTAACTTTAGGAACCCATTTCATAACTGTTTTGGGTTTAGGAACATAGTTGGTCTTCTTTTGTGTATATTTGTAGGAATGACCTGTAGAGTTAGATTTTAAGAGCTCCTTAAGTAAATCAACTATCTTTTCAGCTAGTGGATTTCGTTTCTAATTAAAGTTGACATGGCTGTTTCTAGGTTTTTGAAAAGTTTTTGAATTTTTAGAAAAATCTTGATAAGTACTTTTCCCTTTTGAGTTTGAGGACTCTCCTTTAACAAACATAGGAGGAGTATACTTTTGTTTAGGAGGTAGATTTTTATCATAGCCCAACCCGGATCGATCGCCACATTTTCTAGATCCGGATAAAAGTTTTTCTAACTTTGGATCACCTTGGGCATATTTCCATGTGTCCTTTAAACTCAGAAGAGAAGATACTTCAGTTTTAAGTTTCTCAATTTTAGATTTTAAATCAACAATTAGGGAGTTTTTGAATTCCAAATCGCATTTCGATTTTTCAAAACAATCTGAAATTTATGATTTTTCTAAAACAAGCGATTCAAAACAATTTTTGAGTTCAGAAAACTTTTCTTTTTAAAGTTTAAGTTTGACAGCAATTTTACAACTTTCCTTATATAGGGCATTGTAAGCGTCTTGAAGATCATCTTCATTTTCACATTCACTATTCAGATTTTCTTCACTTGTAGAGTCATTATCTGAAAATGTGAATTTGGCTAGAGTCATAAGAGCTTTGACCTCATTGCCCGACTCAGTTTCAGAATCTTCTGATTCAGAAGAACCTTCAGGATCAGATGATTCATCCCATGTAGCCCCTTCTTCTTGGGTTTGTCCCTTTTAGGACATTTATTTGCTAAGTGCCCATATTCTTGACAGTTGTAACATTGACTATCTTTCAAAGATTTTCGAAATTTGGGTCTAAACTTCTTTTTGTCATTTGATTTTTGAAAATCAACCCTTTTTTTGCTTTTGAAAATTTTGTAAAATTTTTTAGCTAAAAGAGCCATATCATCTTCTGAATCAGAATTTTCTTCTGAATTACATTTAGAAGATTTTAGCGCGATAGATTTACCTTTAGGAGCTTTAAAGTTTAACTCGTATGTTTGTAGAGAACCAACTAGTTCTTCAACCCTCATATTATCCGTATCATGAAGTTCCTGGATTGCGGTTACTTTAGAATTGAACCGTTCAGGAAGTGAGCGTAGTATTTTTGCACACACTTTAATTTCTGGGATTTTATCGCCAAGACCCCACATTGAGTTTACAATGTCATTCAATCTAGTGTAGAAGTCCATAAACATTTCATTTTCCTCCATATGAATTTCTTCAAATCTAGTTATGAGGAGTTGGACTTTAGATTTTTTGACAATTGTAGTACCCTCGTGTGTCATTTCTAATATATCCCAAGCTTGCTTTGCAGTATCACAAGAAATGATTCTTTTGAACTCATCCGGTGATAGTGCGTAAGTAATTGCATTTAGTGCTTTAGCATTTGCACTACTCTCACTTTTCTGAAGGGTGGTCCATTGGTAATATGGTGTGGCTTTCATTGATTTTGAACCATCAACCCCAGTAACTTCCATGATAGGAGGATTCCATTCAGTCACTGTGGCTTGCCACACATTTTCATCCATTGATTTGAGGAAGATCCTCATTCTGGCTTTCCAATAAGCATAGTTGGAGCCATCAAAGGGTGGAGGCCTAGTGACTGAAAGGCTATCAAAATTTGACATCTTAATTAGCTTAAATCGTTAGCTCAGGAATTAAATCCAAAAAAAGAGCTATTAGGCTTTGATACCACTTGAAAAGGCCAAGTTATATGTCTTAGAGGGGGGGGGGGGGTGAATAGGACAATGCCAAATAAAAACTTATAACAGCGGAATAATAAAGAAAATGATAGCCAAATTAAATAACAATGCAAGAAAGAAAAACAACCTCAAAATTCAGATCTTGAGAGGTTGATACAAACGTTATTCTAAGGACAACCTTACACCAAAAACAGAGTTTATGGTAGGACAACCTTATTTCTAGAAAGGTCTTTGTATCAAGTCTCAAATCAAAGAGGAATACAAAAATAAATATAAACTGAATTGAAATAACTTGTAATTAAAGATGTATTGTTCTAGGGACAGCCATACACCATAAAAATGGCAGGGCAACCTTGCTGGAACAACTTTCAAATGAAATTGAAAATCAAGCTTATAAAGGAATAGCAGAAAGTAAATTCTAAGCTATTACAACATTCTCACAAAGCTTGAAATAATTACAACATTCACCACCATACATACATCCCACAAAAATTAATTAAAAGATTAGAAGAATAAATCAATCAACCACAACACAAGGGATTATAGTGGTTCGCCTGTGTGTTCACCAACTGTTATACAACAGCCACACAAAATGCTACTCCACTCCTAATATCCTCACACAGGGGATATTAGCGTTCACTAAAAATAGGTTTTCCCAGGTTCACCCAAAACCCTTACAATTGTGTCTTTGTATGTGGGCTTACACAATTAAAAAAACCCCACTTCTGAGTTTTCCTGGCTTTCCTCAGATAACCAAAATAACAAGATTTTTCTGGCAAATCTTGAAAGAAACCAAAATAATAGAAAGGAATTTACAATATGTAAAATACCTGAAAATCTCCTTCGTTGTAGCAGCCCGGTAGAACCAAATCAAAGTAGATGATTGAATGTCCAAGTTCAATGCCCAGTACTCAATTACAACGGTTCTAATTCTAATAGATTTTAAATTAAATCAAATAGGGCTTGCCTTAATTGATTTTGATTCTAAAGAAAGGGAATAATAATTCCTCTTTATCAAATCAGATTGGAATAGCAAAAACAAAATCAATTAAAATAAAGCTAAGGAAGGAAGAATATTAAATAAGCACACTTAGCTTAGATGGAGCACAGAATTATCTCTCAGAAGTTCGACGAAGATTGGCTTGAATACTATAATTAAATCGATGATTTCTTCTGAGATTCGTGCACTATTTATAGGTGAGAAGATCGGGTCTTCGACTGGTCTAGAGTGCTCTTCGACTAGTCGAAGCAACAACAGATATTTGAAAAATCCGGCGGGATATGCTCTGACCATTCTACGACTGGTCGTAGCTCTCCTACGACTGGTCGTAGGTCACCTACGACTGGTCGTAGGTTTCCTTCGACTGGTCGTAGGTCCTGTAAACCATCGCTGGACTTCGAGTCGAAGGTTGTACGACTGGTCGAAGATCAGTCGACACTGTTCCTACGACTGGTCGAACAGATTCCAAGACTAGTCGAAGGCTAACAGATTTTATCCGAAATTTGTAACAAACTTACGACTGGTCGAGGAATTTCTTAGACTGGTCGAAGAAAGTCTAGGACTAGTCGAAGAAGGCCTAGGACTAGTCGAAGAACAGACCAATCACATGAAAAATAACATTCGACTTATGTATCTGAAATGACCTACTTCTAAGGTCAACCTATGGTCAAACAAACCTCAATCATGAAGTATGGACATTGAAGCATTAGGAACAAGTGACCTTGAAGTATCAGTCTTGAAGTCTTGATGTAGTTGAACTCTTCATGTAACTCAATCTTGAAAGTGGCTTGAGTTTCAGTTTGAGTCTTGAGTTTAACTTGAGTCTTGTCTTGTGAGCAGTTCTTTCATTCAAGATCTTGAGTCTTGTACTTGAGAGCTTTGCTTGTTGTGAGCTTAGCTTGTTTATGAATGTTGATCCTTGAGAGAGCTTCACTTATGCAAGTTATATATAACAGAGTATAATAGTGATTTTGGCACTACAAATTTGACAACAAAGAGGGATAGAAACTATAGCACTTACAGTATTCATCTGAGGTGTGGACCCCACCTTGTAGTGTGATGAAGCCCCTTGCATCTACCCTTGATTGGAGCCCCATGGAACAGGCCCAAGAGGGCTGGACGGTCCAAGTTTCTGGGCCGTCCTGTAGTCTTGCATGAAGGAAAAACATATATACCAGCTTGGTTTTTAGGGATGGTGGGCCAATCATGTGGACCCCACTTGTTGTTCATCCATGGGTGCATGTAATCCACCCATTTTCCCCTTGATTGGGCAGGCCTCAGCCCACTCCATTGGGTGTAGAAGATGTGGACATCAACATTCTAGCAGCAGATTTTATTTAAAAACCTTGCTATCTAGAATTTTAATTCCTGTTTGTTTATATTTATGGCTTCTCCCCTTACCTTCCTTGTGGCCCACCTTGTTGGGACCCCACCTCAGGTGTATATGGACCATTCGGACTGCCCATTTTTGGGGTTATCGTAGCTAGGCCAGCAGCTCACCTGATAGGCGTTCCAGCTAGGTTGACGTCCAGCAAGGGCTGGCCATTTTTCCCCATGTGGCCCACCTTGATTATGTGCGTTGTCCACACCGTCCTCCCCTTTGTGTGGCCCACTTGGACTTAGTCCACCCCCCTGGTGGAACATCCATAAGTGGGGCCCACCTTGGACATTTGTAGGGCCAGCCGCCAGCCCCATTGGGACGTCCAGACCACTTGGGGTGCTGGTGGACTTGCAAGCCCACTTTGATTTATGTGTTGTATTCTTACCTTCCATCTAGTGGGGCCCACTATGATAATTACAGGCCATCATGAAGTTTATGTTCACTCAGAATTACCATCTACTGGACCCTAGCAGGTCCAGGAAGTTGGGTGGGCTGGATGTCCAGCAAAGGCTTTAAAAAAATTTTGTATGTAGCTGGAAGCTATGATGTTGTGAGGCTCACTAGATTAAGGATGCTGTGTACTCACTCTATGTAGGTATTTTCCTATGATTATTAGACCCCATTTGTGCCTTATGAGGCCCACCTTTAGGTTGTTTGTTTGAGGACTAAGACAATCCAGATTTTTGTACGTCCAGCAGTCCCAGATGGATTGGACGTCTAGCCTTGAGCCCAGTTTTATGTATGGGCTACTTACCTATTGTGCTGGACCTTGTGGGCTGATATGTTGCATGTAATTAGACCCTTATTGCCCATCTATCTTGCCCAGTCTTGGGCTGAATTGTAAGGCCTACCTTGGCGAATCTTGTATATGCCTTACCTGTGTATTTGGGGATATGGGCTGCCCATGAGGCCCATCATATGCATGTATTCGTCATGATACTTAGGCCATGGTTTGCCCCATTGAGTCCATGTTGATGTATGTAGGCTATGGGCCGTCTCTTGAGGTCCATCATATGGTATGAGATGTTTTGGATTGTTGCCCATTTTCTTTTCATAGTTGTATCCGGGCCGTGGGCCTTATTTTAGCTAGATTCCTTGTTGGGCTGCCTTCTAGGGAATAATGGTGGTTAAACGTCTACATTGTGAACCCCTCTAGGCCCTTTGTTAGGCCCATTCTCATCTATTGGGCCCATAGTATTGCTTACCTAGACTTTGTGGGCTACTCCAAACCGTTAGGCCCCAACTATTGGTTATGTTTCTTCCATACCATATAGAATTGTCTAAGTACCTAGGCCCAACCTTGCTAAGAGGAGAGTAAAACATTAATGCATGTCATGCTTAGTCATCTTCATGTGCACCATATGTATGCTTGGTTGAGGAGTGATTAATTATGGTATGTGCCATTGGGCAGGTTATTTATGGGACTCCCTAAGTGATGAAGTTGCCGCACATGAGTGCGTTGTATGCGCAGGACTGATGCATGGTTGATTGGTATGATTCATGCATCTCGCATTTACATGGCACGCTTATTATTCGCCCTAGTGTCATCATGGTCATAGCCTCCACAGGGACATCATGGATGGTCAGATTTGGACACTGAAAATGTTTGATTCTAGCACTGTGGGCACATAGGATGTCCTTGGGTGAAAGTCCCAAAACCTTTTTGGTACCAGGAGATGCTCTAACGTCTAGACCGGGTAGAAACATGAGCGCCAGTGCCGAATACCATTAAGCCGCATCTCCTACTGTGTCGTGGTCGGTTGGAAGGGGGTGTGGCCTTACCCGCTTAAGTGAGGGGTTTGTAACCTAGGCTGAGTTTGACCAGCTCGCAAATGGGTCCGCTATCGATTAGCCAAGTAAGTAGTGAGGTCTCTTTCGCTCTTGGGCTGTGCGGCTAGGTAGGCGGCAGTTAATGTGGAGTGTATTTGACCCCGGTAATTTCTCAGAGAGGAACTGTACTGATATGAGGACTGACATGATCGCATTACATATTGTATACGACATTTAGCTATATAGGCCCCGCATCGCATAGCCTTGGTATGGCTGATAGCATTCATGCTTGGTGTAGCATAGCCTTGGTATGACTGATGACATTCCTGCATTGTATTGGATAGCCTTGTTACGGCTTGCCCGCATATTCTGCATACTCTGATAATGCATACTTGGCACCCATTCTGCACACACTTACACCACCCTCTAAGCTTTCTATAAGCTTATGCATGATTAATGCATGCAGGTGACGCTAGGTAGTAGCTGAGCAGGAGTAGGAGTGCAACGTGGAGCTTTTGAAGTTTTATTATAGCCATTATACCTTTCCCTTTGTGTGCCTTATATTGTAAAAGCTTTTATTCTTAGTAGATTTGGTGATGTTCCTATGGTTATTATTTATGGGTTATGATCTTGGTTATACTGATTATGAAATAGACTTATGTTATAGAAATCCTCCTTGTAGGATCTTAAGTTCGGAACCTAGTGTATGGGTGCTAGGAGCCGAGAATAGAGTGCTACGGAGGCTGTCGGCGCAGGATTCGACGATCGAAAATTTTGTGAGCCCGATTTTTGAGTTTAGGGGCATGACACAACCTTTCCATCATTTTCTTAAAAATTCGTTATTTCATGAGGGACATGACCGGATATATCCTAATCTGTCACCCATGGTTGAAACATAGTGGATAGATCATAACCAAATCATGCAAATGGTTCGGGAGGTTGTAGGCTAAGTTATCGGCAGCATACCATCCCCATCTACCATAAGCCTTATCCCGAATGGATTGATCGACAACACCTGTTGTTGAGAAATTATCAACCAGATTTTGTCCTATTCTCAGGCAACCCTTGTCAATCAACCATCGAGCATGTAGGTTGATGTACTATGAAGTGTGATGAACTAGCTAACAATGAATATCACAAGTTGCAACTATTTGGTCATTCATTTACGGTAGCGACCTTTACTTGGTACTCCAACTTACTGCCAAACTCAGTCCATACCTGGCAGGAGATTGAAGAGAAGTTACATACCCATTTCTTTTCCAAAAACATGGAGATGACTATGGCCGATCTCGCACATTTTCGACAATTGCTTGGGAAATCTTGCGAGAGTTACATCACCTGGTTCAGAAGAGCGAAAAGTTGGTATAAGGTCGTCACAACTAATGTTGAATTTGTGCAACTTTTGCAAGATGGCCTAAAATACAAACTTTGGAAGAAATTCATTGGAACAGAGTTTGTCGATTTATATGATTTAACCAAAAAAGTTTCCAGGTATGAGGAGCTTCTTTAAAAAGGAGCTACGCAAAAGAATTCATCAATCAGAACATATCATCATGATCCCAAGTATGAGGTTGCGATTGATGAATTAGTGGCAAAAAAACCACTCACTTGCTCAGCGCTAGTCAAGGTGGAAACAACTGCGCCGACCATGCAAAAGGCCCAAAAGATATACACCTTTGATATTACTCAGGCCGATGAGATATTCGAGATACTGTTAGCAAGAGAGTTCATCAAAGTGCCCAATAATAAAAAATACCTACGCTTAATGAATTGAAAAAGGTCGAATATTGTAAGTGGCACGGAACGTGTTCTCACTCTACTAATAAGTATGTTGTATTTAGGAACATCCTTTAGGACAACATCGATCGCAGACTACTGAAATTTTTAGGAAAATGGGAAGAAGCAATGCTAATAGATAGTGATATATTCCCACCTAATATGGACATCCGCATGGCAATAGTGAACCTATGGAGATTAGATCGACCAAGGTAGAGGATTGATCGTGGTCCTGGTCATTACCGCAATGCATTGCTACGGTCGAGATCGGGACAATACTAATCTTACACGGCAACTGCAAGTTCCACGGAACAATCGAGAGCAATGCAATGCAACGGTCATGCCTTGCCATTATGTAGTTAATGTGCTAGAATGGCCCAAGATACGGAAGTTGTACCATTTATCTGGTCAACAACCTGCCGAGGGACATTGTAGCTTGTCACCCAGTTGCACATTGTACCATTGAAGAGGTCCCATGACTAGTACACTGATAGAAGGGAAGCAAATGACCAATGTCACAGCAAGAATAAAAAGGCTTGAAGAGAGCCCAAAAATTGTTAACGATGGTAGCTTTGTAAATTTGGATGACATGATTGTTCCGACTGATGAGGATGAGATAAACATTGAATTAAAAGAAGTGCCTAATATAATAGCGTTGACCAATTTAGTAAAATGTATGTTGAACTGGCCGATTTGAGTGGTCAATTTCGTAAATGGGTTTTGGATGTGCTTGAATTTGATCTTAGGTACTTCCCCCAAAAATCAGTAAAGAGTCAAGTTATAGCAAACTTCCTAGTCAATCATCCATCTGACTTAGAGAGCTAACTTTCCTCAGAGGTTTTGGATGTGTATCATGTGTCTTTGACTCTTGAAAGCTGTTTTTTATGGCTCAAAGACCCATAAAGCTTCAAGGGTTGGGATCATTCTAATTGCACCGAATGGGAAAATGCAAGAATTCACGTTCTAGTTGAAATTTGATTGAACCAATAATTAGGCTAAGTACAAGGCTATGATAATTGGTCTAGAATTACGAATGGAATTAGGAACTCGAAATGTGACAATAATGGGTGATTCACAAATAGTGATAAATCAAATGACAAAACTATTCAAATGCACTAGCCCAGCACGATTGTCTTACTATGCCTTGGCATTATAAATGTTGGATAGCTTCGATGAGGTAGAATTGATACATATAACCCGAGATCAAAACATGGACAACAATGAAATGGCACAGCTAGCCGTAGGGCTAGATATCCTAAAAGGATCGACTGAAAGGACGATCACCCTACAAAGAAGGCCTTTACTTACAGTCTTTGAGACAGAGGAAATCATGGAAATATGTCGAGTTGAGATAGAAAAGGACAACTTTAGAGCTCTCCTCATGGGTTATATTCAAAGCCTGCGGATCAAAGCTAGTAGATATATAACGAGATCGGCCATCAATTATATCATAATTGACAGCGAGTTGTACCGGAAAGGGGTTGATGGTGTGCTACTGAGGTACTTAACTAAAAAAGAAGCTATGTTGGCAATGGGTGAGGTTCACAAAGGATTATGTGGAGCTCATCAGGCTGGTAGAAATATGAGGCTTACGCTTAGATGCTAAAGATATTTTTGTCCAACAATGATGGCCGATTGCATTCAATATGCCAAAGGATGTGAAGCATTCCAAAAAAATGGGCTGATACAGCACACGCCCGTGGCTGAGATTTACTTGATTATCAAGCCTTTTCGAGAATGGGCAATCGATTTGATAGGTCGGATCCATCCACCCTTGTCACGCATGACCTCTTGCATCATTATAGCCATTGATTATTTCACCAAATGGGTGGAGGCAAGACCTATGAAAGAATTCGCCCATAGGGAGATTATCAATTTCATTGAGACCCATATCATTCACAAGTTTGGGATTTTCGAATTGATTACCATGGATCAGGGCACAATATTCTCCGCAAAAGAGGTTAAAGGCATTACTGACCAATACAAAATTAAGATTATGCATTCGACACCATATTATGTGCAAGCAAATGGCCAAGCTGAGGCTAACAACAAAGTTATAAAGAATACATATTGAGAAAAATGATCAAAGAAAATTTTTGAGAGTGGCATACAAAACTGTCCAAGGCACTTGGAGCATATAGGAATTCACCCCATACCAGTACAGGGATGAGTCTGTTTCCATTAACATACAGACACAATGTAGTAATGCCATTAAAAATTATCGTGCCATCATTAAGGATCACACATCAAGCCAAGTTAACCCCTCTCGAGTTCACAGAAGCCATGCTAGTCGAGTTTGAAAGGTTAGATGAAACTTGGATGAAGGCCTTAAATGTTATAATCACCAACAGTGTCGTTATCGCATGGGCATATAAAAAAGGGTGAAAGAAAAATCCTCCAGAGAAGGAGATAAGGTTTGGAAGATGGTGTTTTTGATCAAACATAAGGATCAAGCTTTGGGGAAGAAATTGTCACGCCCCAAACTCGAAAACTGGGCTCACAAAATTCTCGATCGCCAAATCCGGTGTTGGCAGCCTCCGTAGTACCCCATTCTCAGCTCCTGGCATGCATATGCCAGATTTCAATCCTAGGATAAGGAGGATTTTTTAGTGTACATTTACCTCGTAAGAAGCATAACCACAAGTTTACCCAAATCACAAAAAACAACATCATCATCACATATCCACTAATATAAACAGTTGAATATAATGCTAAAAGGGAAATACATATATCGAAAATCAAAGCTACAGAAGACCGCCGCACGCTCTAAGCTCAACGCTGCTACAACCTAACGCCACCTGCACACATCTATCGTGCATAAGCTTTTAGAAAGCTTAAAGGGTGGTGTAAGTGTGTACGATGCACATGCCAATTATATAAATATTAACGTAGAAATATTGGCAATCTATAAATCATACAATATCAGAGTAATACTAAAATATGTTGGTAAGTTCATAAATACCATTAGCCTTATCCAAGCTATGCGATGCAAAAATATAATAAGCCAATATCATATACTGAGGAAGCAATGTAGATCAGCTATACAATGCGGAGACATGGTAAGCCAAATATTAGATACCAAGTCCATGAATACCGTCAACCTTAATCAAGTTATGCAATACAGAAGCACAGTAAACCAAATGCTATGTACTGAGGATTAATGCAATATGCGATGAAAACGAAATGATCAAGCTAGAGTGTGAAGTCGGGATGATAGTACATAGTATCGCAGGCTGCGAGGTTCACCACAAGGGACTTCTATCTAAACCAGTCTCATACCTAAATTTAGATAGTCAGACTTAATGTGGTAAACTCCTGATCTCAGGTTAGTTGCATGCCCCAACTGAAATCCTGGCCATTGCGAAGGTACACGAATAAATAGTTGCGCACCACCAGGCCGAGTAGATAGTGAATGAATGAATGAATGAGTATGCAACTCCTACTCAATAAGTCCACATATCAGTACCATACATCTCTTGGATCATCACTGGGGTCTATTACACTCTACGCCAGCTTGTCGTCCCTATCCGAGTGCACAACTAGGTAAGTGGAAGAGACCTCACTATCTGCCTACCAATATCGGGTTCGGCTCGTTAATAGCAGACCCATTCCTCAAGCTGGTCAAACTTAACCTATATATTGCCCCCTCACTCAGGTGAGTAAGGTCACACCCCCTCCCAACCGACCATGACACAGTGGGAGACGACCTACTGGTATACGGCCCTCATGCGCTCTTATATATCAGTGGGTTTCGACGTTGGGATGTCTCCTGGCTACGGAGGTTTAGAGATTTTCACCCAAGGATATCTATGATGCCCATACACTATAACCAAACATTTCTGGTGTCCCATCTGGCCATCCACGACATGCCTGTAAAGGCCACGACCCTAATATCGTTAGGGCATATGGTGGTTATATCACAAAATGTGAGATACATGAGTCACACAGTCCAATCATGCATCAATCCTGTGCATACCGTGCACTCATGCGAGATGACTCTGCCTATCAGGGAGTCCCATGAACAACCTGCCCTCCAGTATATGCAATAGTCATCCACATCTCATAACAAACATGCAAATGATAGGTATGGGCATGTATCAAGATGCTATGCGGTCGTATACTTATAATCGATATTGACAACCGGAATCGATAATTGGCATCGATAATCGGCCTCGATAATCAGCCTATACAATTGGCCTCGACAATCAGCCTCAATAATCGGCCTCGACAATTGAAATCGACTTCAACAATCGGCCTCGATAATCAGAATTGGCCTCAATAATTAGCCTTGACAAATAGAATCGGCCTCGATAATCGGAATCGGCCTCGACAATTGGAATTGACCTCGATAATCAGCCTCGACAATTGGCCTTGATAATCAGAATCGGCCTAAAAAATTAGCCTCGACAATCAGAATCGGTAATCAGCCTAATAAATGGCCTAAGGGAAGGTCACAATGTGGACATTTAACCATCACTGCCTATCAATATGGACATTTAACCAACATTGCTCCTAATAAGTGGCCCACATAGAGCCAAACGTATTGTGGGCCCATGACCTCATACAAAGCATAATACACATCAGTATGAGCCTCACTCATGGGCCACATATACATCATAAAGGGCCTCGGCACATGGGCCATAAATACATCACATCTAGCCTCGCTCATGGGCCACATATACATCACAATGGGCCTTGGCACATGGGCCATAAATACATCACATTGAGCCTCACTTGTGGGCCGCATATACATCACAATGGGCCTCAACACATGGGCCATAAATACATCACATCGGGCCTCACTCATGGGCCCCATGTACATCACAATGGACCTCAGCACACGGCACATAGGCCATAAATACATCACATCGGGCCTCACTCATGGGCCCCATGTACATCACAATGGGCCTCGGCACATAGGCCATAAATACATCACATCAGGCCTCACTCATGGGCCTCATGTACATCACAATGGACCTCGACACATGGGTCATAAATACATCACATCGGGCCTCACTCATGGGCCTTATGTACAGCAGGTGGGCCCTACACATATAGCAGGTGGGCCTGCATGAGTCAGATGGACAACATGGATATACAACACATACATCATAATGGGCTGCCTACCCCGTACGGCGTGGATAAAATACATCATGGTGGACTGTAGCCCATGATCGACGTGCATACAAAACATACCTCAGATAGGTCCCGTCCAAGCTAGACGGTGCCGATAAAATACATACACCACGGTAGGACCCACATAACTAGATGGTCTAGATGAAAAATGGGTGGACGGTGTGGGTATAAAATAGATGCATGGCATGGATTATAAAACAGATGGACGACGCTGATATAAAATAGATGGGCGGCGTTCATATAAAATAGATGGACGGCGTTGATGAAACATATATATCATGGTGGTCCACCGTCTAGTCATCTAGACAATCGGAATAAAACACACACATCATGGTATGGCCCACATGTCACACCGTCCAGATGGACATTGTGAATACAGAATATTTACATCAAGGTGGGTCCCACCCCACACGTGTGGCACATGTGGGTGGGTCCCACACATGGATAGATGGATGGCTAAAAAAAACATCACGGTGGTCTACACCTACCACCGTCCAAATACGGACGGTGTGGATATAAGATACTTACATCAAGGTGGGTCCCACGTGGGGCCCACCAAATATATATACATTTATATATATATATATATATATATATATATATATATATAAACATCAAATGCCATGCCTAGCCTTGGATGTCCATTGATGGACGGTCTGGATGACTCACGCATGTTAGGTGGGTCCCACGTAGGGACGGTTCATCTGACAGTGGGATCTGTCCAGGTGGGCCCGTTATTGGTGGAATGGATAAGACATATACATCACAGCAGTCCTGCTGCTGGGTAGATTCCTACACTACTGGATCTGTTTGGGCCTCATGATCAAGCCGATCTAAAGATGGACGGTATGGATATAGTACATATGCATCAAGGTGGGGTCCATGCATGTGGGCCACCCCACTTAAAGATTAAGTTGATATTTATGTTTTCCTTTCCAAACATCCCTACATGACTGAACGGTCATGCAGGCCCATAACAGCAGCAGGGTTGTCCACTTGTTGGACTGCGTGGATAGAATACATACATCGGAGTGGGGTCCACATCAGCGTGGCCCACCAGCCTTGGAGCAAGCTGATAGTTTGTTTTTCCTTCAATCAGGTCCGTCCAAACGGACTACCAGGTGGGCCCACTCAGTGGATGGCATGGATAAAATACATTCATCATCAGGTGGGCCACACATCAAAAGAGAGAGAGAGAGAGGAGAGAGAGACGTGTGTGTGAGGGAGGAGCTTCGCGACTATGAGCTCCTCTCCAAGTATTGCAACACATACATCAAGTGGGTCCCACCACAAGTGGGCCCTCAAATAAAATCAATAGTGGAAATCCTAAGATCACCCACCTAGACTTCTTCTTAGACTCCTTAGCTCCAAAGCTTTGACTTTGATGGAGGATGATGGACATTGGACAGTTGGATGGTGGAGGTGGGAGGTAGGAAGATGGGCCACACCTAGCTTCTTTCATGGAAGCTTAGATGGTTCTCTCCCATGGGACCTTGCTTGAAAATGGAGAAATGAGAGAGAGAGAGGATGGGATGTAAAGAGAGAGGGGGGGATGGGTATGAGTGATGGAGTGATAGAGAGTCATGGGTGAGTGATAGGTGTGTACTTGACATGTAAGGGTGGAGAGAGAGAGAGAGCTGACTTTAGGGGTTGCTTTTGGGGATGGAACATGTACTTGATTGATGAGATTAATGGGACATGTTCTCTTGGGTTTAGCAAATGCGCGGTGTTTTCTCAAACTGAACGTGGGCCCACATCTCCTGGCCTGGGTATCGCATCAGCGTGCAAAACACGGCATCGGAACCGTGGCGAGGGCGCGGTCATAAGGGTACAAGTCTCGGGTCGAGCCGACTCTGAAAAATGGGATACGACTTAGGGTCACGTGCAACTGCTATCTACGCATCGCGAGTCACCAAAATTCAACCGGTAGAACCATGGAAGCCTACAGAATGGTACGGGCTATGATACGGGTCTCATAGAAATAGTCACCCACTTGGGATAGGCCCTATGTTGTCATCCAAGTCCTTCAAGGTGGAGCTTATATTTTGTGCATTAAGGGAGTAAAAGTTGTAAAAACTCTAATTAATGGCTGATTCTTAAAGGCTTATTATCCATCTTTATGGGAAAATAGTGCATGGTCAAGCTGAGTAATACAAAGGGAACTGATAAGCTCCTCACCCCTGATTTAAAAAAATAGAGAGGAGATTTTTTTATTGCGGGAAGGTACTTAGGCCATTGGTTGGTAAAAAATACATAAGAATAAAAAAATGTGTGTAATAAGGAGGCGCAATCGGTTAATTAAGAAGTTCAGATATAAGTCGTTGAGATCTCTTTAAACTCCTTAAGTCCTGACGCTTAAGTCTCATCGGCCAGTGCCTGCTAACTCCTCTATGATGGTCTCTTGAATGAAAGTCTGTTGAGGAAGCTTATCACTTCATCGATGTAGCGGCCAATTACAACAACCTCATTGTTGACTTCTTCCTTACGAGTGCCACTCTCTTGTGATCAAGCTCGATAAAGGTTGATTTGAGAGTCGATGAAGGCCAGGAGCTCATGGGAGTTAGGTCGATCCATCTTTAGATGGAGATGTGCAGTATCGAAGAGGACATTGGCCAGCTCGTTGCACTCGGCTTCTTGTGATTACAACATGGCCTCGTTAAAATTATGCTGACGGGTCCATTGGAGGTGATGACTCTATGAAGGATTATATCGAGCTGAGAGAGCTTTGGATTCCGCATGAATGGCAGACCACTTCCTTATCAGACTAACATGCTTTTGTATCTTCATATCGGCTTTAAAACAAGTATCCCTGAGGTGTTGTAATTTCATCAAAACCTCTAAAATTTCTTGGAGAGGTTCGTCAAATCGAGATGCTTCTATAGAATTTCTAATAAAAGGGTAAATGTTATGAAGGAGAGGTGGATTGGGAGAAATACTCAATCGCCACAATGAGGATTTCCTTAAGAAGGGCCATTGATTGTGAGTGGAAGATTGAAGAAGACATGAAGTCTCAATGTTTGTTAGCAGAAGTAGAGGAGTGTAGGTTGCTAAATGAAGAATGATGATTTTATAAACTTTGTCAAAGACATTTAATGATTGTGAGTAACGAGTTGTGCCGGTTGGGATAACCAAAAGGGTGCGACGCCGATTTGTATTCCAAGGAAAGTGGAATGGGCAGTCATAATAATGTCAATTCTTTAGAAAATGACACACAAATCTCCTTACTTTTATGCACCCCATCAGCCAAACATTTATTGCAAAAAGAAAAAATAATGCCTGGTACTAGTTATAACAACTGAACTTAGAATGTGACATCGATCGATATGACTGAGGGAGAAGGGCTAGTGTTGTAATCAACAACATTTCTTTCCATATGATCAGCCAACGAGGTAAGTGTTGATAAAGACAATGATTTGGGTCCTTTTTCTTTTCATCTAATGATGCATTCAGCCAAAAAATTCTCATCGGCTAAGTATTATGGATTGGATATGACCAATCGCAGTACTATTGCCATTATTTGATGCCTTATATTTTAAATGTTGATATCCCAAAGGAAATGATGCCATTTTATAGTAATATGTGAGTGGTACAAGAAGCATAATGAAAAGAGAGTTTATTGAAAGTAAGAACAGGCCATCGGCTAATTACGTGAAATGAGAAAAGAAGAAAACAAACGACCACCAATCAAGAAAGATACTTCAGGCATATGCTGTCTTTATCTCCTCAAACTCTTAAATTTTGTGTAGCGTATTAGCCTCCACAACTTCCTTCAGTAGTTGTCATTTGGACCATTCCTCCATGAAGATGGGTAAGAAGTGTAAAAGTTGGTTTATGTGAATGTAGGCCGAGGAGACTCTGCTTTTAGCCTCTCTCTTGTTAGTGAAGCTCACCCACAACTGATTCTAGTAATCAACGATATGAGAGTCTATGAAAGCAAGGAGATCACTTAGAACAGAAGGATCCTACGCAGCATAAGTAGATTCCTTCTCCTTAATGTCCTCCATGAGCTCAACGCGTTGTGCTTAAAGGACTCTAAATAAGGTGGGGTTGAACCGATGCACCCTCTTCCATGCTCTCTCATAAGCACTGCCCATAGGATGAGAATCTTCTTGAGCATTGGATTGTTCTCTTAGGTATTTGGCAATTTTCTAGGACTTTGCGCAACATAAGCACATTCCTTCTCCTTGATGTCCTCCATGAGCTCAATGCATTGTGCTTGAAGGACTTGGAGTAAGGTGTGATTGAACTGATGCACCATGTTTGATTGGAGATGGTCATTTTATGCCATATCATAAGCATTGCCCACGAGATGAGACTCTTCTTGATCATCGGATTGCTGTCTTAGGTATTCAACAATTCTCTTGGATTCGAATTCAAGTTGAAAATATCGATCCTCGAGGTAGTGGAGCATCTCTGGTACTTCCAGAACCTCCCCTAGAGGAGCATCATATTTAGCACCCTCAAAAGCCTCCTTGAAGAAGAAGTTGGTGTTAAATAGGAGGGAGCATTGGCCATAATCGACAAGGCTGTAGTCGAAGATCTCCTTCAAGTAGGCCTTAGCTTAACTAAGGGAAGAGGTAGAATGTTGGTTGAGGGTTATATCGATAAGACCTTTGAGTTTAGGTAAAAATGGGTTTTAGTGAGTTGTAGAAAGAAGCCTATCATTGTTTATATAGGAGACTACACCTTCCCCACATTTGGAGTATCCTGGGTAGTTATGACATGCAATGATGCTTCATATTCCTAGAAAATAGGAATGTGTAGCCATCATGGCAATTATTTCATCCAAGGTAGCACATGACTCCTTGTTTTCTGTGTGCCACATCATCAATTAGTTATATGCATGCAAGAAGAAGAAGAAAGACAAAAACACCAAGTGAAAGATGGCCAAGGAAATAAAATGGCGCAGTGGCCGATTATATTGATGAATAAAAAAAGGGGGTCCATGAAAAAGGCCTAAATTCAAAAGTAGAAAACCCTGCGAGTGCAACCTCTACTTCTTCATGTCTCCCCTTCTACCTAGCCAAGACGATTTGATGTTTCAAGGCCGCCAGTCTAACCTGGTCGAATGCCTCCATTTGTGCTTTGGCAAAAAGAGTCAGGTCTCTAATTGCTGTCTTCTTCTGAATAAAATCATTTCTCTCATCCTCAAAATTCCTCTGCAGCGTCATTAGTTGTGCTTATAGAATGACGATCTGCACGCTCATATCCTCCAACTTTGCCTCACATTCAACGCTTCATACTTGGCCGAAAGTTTTATAGCAGCATCACTAACTATAACTAGTTGGGAAGTGGTGTTCGCGCGCTCAGATTCAAGGTGGTCGATTATAACGTAGGCTCATGATTTTCCTTGATCAGGTCCAAGAAATCCCTAAGTGTTGACAGTTTAGCCTTGAGACTCCTATAAAAGACTTAATACCAGTCGATCAACTTGATAAGTGTTTTTAATCAGTTTGGTTGATGCAATTTTTACTACCCCCAAGTGTATGAGTGTTTAGATTTCCTCTTGGAGAAGTTGTAACTCGGTAGAGGGCACAGGAGACTTACCCACAAAAATGTCACTGCTGAGGGCTTATCGGGGTTTTAAAAATGATGTCTTCAATTGGAAGCACCTCTTCAGTAGTCGACACTGGAGCACAATCGGCTGATACCGACATTGGATCAGGAGCCGATTCTGAGTGAGGAACAAAAACATCGGCAGCTTGATTTCTACCATTGCATGGTCAGGGATGATGACTCCACATGATGTGCATGACTGAAGTGGTTCTTCGTTAAGGGAAGCTCCCAAGACTGGAGATGTTTGTTGCACAAATGATGGAGTAGATTACGAAGAGGAGGCTTTTGGGAAGCTCTGGGGAGTGGTAGAAGGGATGATCATCATCATCCTCTCCATCTTCCTAGTCCATGATAATTTTGGGTGATTTAGGTTGATTGATCGTTTAAACAATCTTTGTCTCGACAGCTATTGCCTCTTGAACAGGAGGAAGATGGAGAATTTTGTTGCTAACTGGCCCTTCAGAGTCAATGGCATGCTGCTTTATTTCTTTCACGGCCACGTCAACTAGTTCAACAGTTTGAAGCATCGGTTCAAGGACAGCTTGCCTTTCCTCGACTAATAGCTCTCATGTAACTACAATAAAAATAGAGTTAAAAAGAAAACGATAAGGAAGATGTGAACAAATATGAAAATGAAAATAACATCCAACTAAATTCAAATGGACAACGACAGTGATGAATCGATTATCCATAAACTAGGAATTTCTTAAGACTTTTACCATCACAAGAGTAAAAGTTGGGAATAGTGGCGGATTAGGGTGGTATGGAGTGAGATATTTGTCATCAAAAGGGAGATTAAGATCATTTAATCTCTCCAAATCCTGACACCATTTATTCCAACAATGATTATAATGAGCATCTTCATGCGTTTGAGGCCTTCCTTAATTTCTTTGGCATAGTCTTCAATGGAGATCCATGGTCAGTA
Source organism: Magnolia sinica (assembly GCF_029962835.1). Classification (NCBI taxonomy): domain Eukaryota; kingdom Viridiplantae; phylum Streptophyta; class Magnoliopsida; order Magnoliales; family Magnoliaceae; genus Magnolia; species Magnolia sinica. The sequence continues at coordinate 33,737,458 of NC_080583.1, forward strand.
CTTGGTTTTGAAATATGTTTCGAAAGAAGATACAATATTAGCCAAGGAAGTACCTGATTGTTTTCGATCATGTGTTGTGATCAATGTTGGTTGATTCATCACTGGTTATGGAGTCGAGTCAATACGGGCGATGACTAGAGTAAGAGGCTATGGAGCCAGACCAAAAGGAGCTCCTAGGCTGAGAATCCTCTTGGGAGTGAGAAAAGATGGCCGAGGCAGAAACTTTTGAAGAATATGTCCTTTCACTATAACTTTTTGACATTTTGGTTTCAAAGTTACCTTGGCCACAGAAGCTGCCAAAATAGTGGCATCAGCTGATTTATTCTTTGGTTTATTTATTTTTTAGCTGGAACCAGTGGCCAATTAGGATGTCGTTCTTTTCTTTCCTCACAACTCCGTTGAGGAATAGAGTTGAGCAATGACAAGTTTAGGAGATATATTGACCAGTCGTTGGTAATGGCTCTCCTGCCAGTTAGAGAAAGTATCTATTATTCGAGATTAGTTTGGGAAGTTAGGAAGCTCTAAGGCCATAATAGATTGGAAAGCAGAATGAATGGAATAATAGATATTTATTTTATCGGCAATCGGCTAAGAGAAAGGAGGGTGATTACAAATTTGCTGAGAGAATGGGTAAGGAATGCATTGGACGAGACCGAATTGTCAAGCAAGTAAATTCATAAAATACTATGTGATTCCTGTTTTGGCATTTTTTTCTAGTATCTATATTACCACCATAGGGAAGATCCCTGCAGATGAGGTAACTTTCCTTGATGAGCAGCATCTAAAATGCTGATTGTCCATCATTATCTTCAAAACGTCATGTGAACCAAGCTTGGCTGAATTCTTTAATTAGAAAATGGGTAAAAGTATAATTGCATTTATCTTTATTGAGAGGAAGTAATAAGGAGTCCATATAACTAGAATATGTGAGGATTTTCTAAGGACTATGAATAACACTGTGACCATAAGAAGTATAAATATTATCAGAAGGGATGGGAGAATATACAAGAATAGAGTGGAAATATTCATAGATCCACATTTTCAAGAGCCATAGTGGTCCTCCACTGAGATATAGACCTTTGGTGATTACTTCATAAATGCCTCTGTAAAGGTGGTTGAGCAAAAAGGGCGTAAGTGCAAATTTTCGACCCTATGCGAGCACCTTGGCCAGTTGGATGTACTCAGTGGTGATATGGAGAGCATTCACATAGATCAAATGACAACAGATCCAGAGCAGCATGGAGGTCATGTGTTCTTCATACTTGACTAAACCTTCATGTTTGTGCTACAATTGCTTGAAGTACGAATAGGCTTTGTCAGCCTTATTGGTGAAATGTTTTGGTTCCTTCTGAACGAAGCCTGGGAAGATTGCCTCACAGAAGGGAAGGAGTTGAGTAAGAGCAGAGATGTCCAAAATTGTACAACTCATAAGACCTCATTTGAAGATGAATGTGTTGATGGATGGGATCTAGAACATTATTGTTACAGTAAGAAGAGAAGGATTCGATGAATGGGCTTATAGTGAAAGTTTGAAAGTTTGATGCATTCATAGATTTCAAACCCTCTTCGAGAAGTTTCATATTGGCCAGTGACGTGATCGAACTAATCTTCCCATCTTAGCAGGGATTTCGTCCACGATCTTGGATTTTTTAGAGCATTGGAGGGTTCTGGGAGTGATTCAAATTGAGTTAATATTGCTTCGATAGGATAGTTAGGGAAGAAGGGGTCCAGTGAGCGAATTTCATTAAGCTTGACTCCGGGAAAGAAAGCTTATCCCAAGCAGTAGTAATCTCTAATGGGTGATTTGAAAATAATTTCATTGGAAAACTTCTTAGAGAGGTAATCCAAGACATTTATCGAATCATCTTGTAGAAAGACTGGGAGAGCAGAAGATGAGCAAGCCCCCATTGTTAGAATGAGAAGATTAGCTTGAGCTTTGGAGACGAAGGAATAGGGAAGAAAGCATGGGAAGAAGAATAATATTTTTTTAAAATGAGGTATATATCAGCAAAAAATCTGGTGTATTAATTAGGGCATCACTATTATTTTTTTCTTTGGTATGATGCTTGTACACACGTCGCCAAAGGAACAACTCTTTATTCAAAAAAGGGAAATTAGAACTGACATTTGGAATTATCTCAGTCAGAGACGGTGAATGAGGTATTGCCATGTTGTTCACAACCCTAAGTATAGGGTCACGATGTAGTAATAACTCAGTAAGACCGAAGTCGAATCCACATGCACTAAACTTGTATGTATTCTGAAATAATTAGAACTAAAATTAGAAGAAGATCTAAATCTAAATCTGGAATAAAAGAGAGTAATTGTGAATAATGTTGATTAAAACTATCAATTGAAATGTGGGAACTAGGGTGACAAGGATCCACTTGTAGCAATCAAGATGTTACCTTACTTTGATTCAAGAGACACAACTGGAATTGGAGTCCTATCATATTCAATTGGAAGATAAAGCAATTAAATCAAATCTGAACTTTCATTGACCTAATTTTCAATGGAGGAGAATTGTGATAATTAGAAGGCTTTCCATCACCTTACCATGCCCAAGAGACGATGGTGAACAACAAGATTTACCAATCTCATAATCTCAAAACAGGAAAAAAAGATATCCAAAGCTATCATAGCATCTATTGTAATTTAAGTCACAATAAATCATAAAAAACTGAAAATATTCCTTTAATATTGAAATAGAAATCAATGAGGTTCATCAAGAACAAGAATCAAGGCAAGAAATAATCCAAACACGCTACAAGCTTCACCTCTTAGCCCTAACTAAGAGATTTAGCCAACCATATAAATGATTGGATCTAAAACCTTAAAAGAAAACATTAAAAATAAATAAAGAAGGAAGAAAAACTCTTGGGAGGCTTCTCCACCCTTTGGCTCTACTCCTTGTAACCCTAGATATCCCTCAAAGTCTTTGAGAAACCCATATTTATAGCCATGTTCGTCTAATTTTGCAAAACTGCCTCAAATTTACGCAATTCATGTAAAATCTACATAATGCTTCGATGTCATCGAACAACTTTCAATGTCATCGACGAATTTATCCAATTTTTCCAGCAACTAAACTCAATTTTCATGTAATTCTTTGATGTCATCTACCAGTGTTCGATGTCATCGGACACTAGCTTCAATATCATCGATCGGCTGTCGATGTCATCGAGAAATGCATCCAATTTGTCTACAATAAAACTTGATTTTTATGTAATTCTTTGATGTCATCTATCAGTAGTCGATGTCATCGAAGATTGACTTTGATGTCATCTAACAGCCTTTGATGACATAAAAGTTTAGATTTTATGAATTTCTGCACTTTGTACTTCTGATTTCCTTCTTTCTCCACTTAGTTTTCTTGAATCTTGGGGTCTTGAAATATTCAATTTTGGTCTTCTAAGATCCATCCATTGCATTGGTGATTCTTGAGCATCAAATATATGCTTTTAACATTCTTGTCAATCTAAGCTTTTAGACTCACCTCACAATATGAACATATATAAAATATACCTATTAAGCCTTATCATGTTCATAAAACCATGATATAATTAGGGAAAAATATGCAATATTTGACACTCAACACACATGTCTTGTAAAACAGGTATATCACCTTTTACCCGGGGGGGGGGGAGGGCCAATCAAGGAAGGTTGCATGTAACTATCAAGAAGTTACATGGTGTATTTGAAGATCTTTAGAGATATGTGAAGAGGATTTTGCAACAATATAATTGGCATTTATCAAGCAGTGCCATGTCAGCCATTAAGAGAAAGTAATCCAGCAAAAAATAGTTATGCTAAAGCAATCATCGGGACAAATGGTGGGATTAGAAGCAATGAAAGCAATTAGTTCCAAAATTGTTATAGTAACGATCAGAACATAGGAAGCATTCAGATGGTCAGGTTAAGGCTATAAATAGTAAAAGAATTCAACAGAAAAAATTGTATTATGTCAACCAAGCCAAATCAAGCCAAATTTATTTTTCAATTATCTGTCATTTACATTCCTTAGTGTAATTCTTATATTTACCTGCTATTTACATTCCTTAGTTTAATCAATAGCAAGAATCAAGTAGTCGTTAACTTTAGCTGTAATCTAAATCCATGCTTATATGCTAGATTCAGTTCGAGTATCAAGCAAAGTTTTCCATCTAAAGACGTGTTTTATAGTTATTCTCTATGGCCAACTGTTAGAAATTTCCTTTTATTTTAACTGTATTGAAGAGATACATATAGGTCGTTTCCGACATTTTTGCCTATATTGGTGCTTGGGGTCGTAGTTGTTCGGTTTGAATTGAGCCGCAATTCAATTCTAGCACGCTCATATTAATCATGTGACCAAATTTGAAATCAAATCATAGAAATAGGATGATACTTCTGACCTGATCCACATTCAACGGGGAAGCCCTTGGATTTGAAAGTGAGGGCCTACTTGGTATTGTTAAAATGATGATCTTTCTCTACAGAAGTGCAGAATTGATTTAAATTATATTAGCATTGCCAAACAAGTCCTGAACTGTGAACCACAACAATAGGATGATACTTCTTACCTGATCCACATTCAATGGGGAAGCCCTTGGATTAGAAAGTGGGGGCCTACTTGGTATTGTTAAAATGATGATCTATTTTTCAGGAATTGTAGAATTGATTCACTTTATATTAGCATTGCCAAACAAGTCCTGACCTGTTAACTGAGAGTTGCTTTCGTAAAAACATGTTGCCTAGTATCAAACAGTCTGTAACAATCTTGTCCATCCATACTTTTCAAGCCACTGATTAAAATAAAGGGTGGATGTTTCTCACCTAATAGTTTAGGTTGGTGTGGCCCACTAGAGTCACAAGTCATTTTATTTTTCCTCTGACCTAATATGAGACTAAATATTTACTGTTTGGAGTGGATCTTTCATCAACATCATAGTGAGCTCAACAAAATCAAGAGCAAACCTTCCATTTGATTTCATTAAACAATCACTCTTGTATAGTTTGAGAGGGATGCTGGAACTTGATTTTTGGCGGGGCCCACCATGGTGGTCATGTGAAATCCACTCTAACCACTAGATGCATAATTACATTTTAGGCTAGATACAAAAAATCAGGTTGACTTGTGATTCAGATAGGCCATACCAAAGAAAACTACTGGAAGAGAGACATCCACCCTTGATTTTTATAGGGCCCATCATGATCAATATATGAAACTCACTACAAGCATTAGATGCCACATCAAAATTTTGGCATGGAGCCTAAAAATCAGTTCAAAAGGGCCACATACTAAGAGAGAGTTTGGATGGTGATAGTTGCCATGTATATTGTTTCCAATCATTCGGTGCATCTAGATCATGGGTGGGGGTGATTTTAGAGCTCATGGCCTAACATGAAGTGACGCACCCTTGGTCACGATGGATTTTATATAAACATCACAGTAGGCTCCAACCCAAGCAATCGACCCATTTGGTCGCACTCCAGCCAACTGGCCATGAAAGAAATGTAATGGACGGTAGTGGAATGATAGTTATACATGCTGATGAGGTTAACTGTTTGAAATCATTTTGGAAAAAGGTACTGTAATGTAAATTCCATATTAATTATGATTTTTTTTTTTTTTTCAGACCAACCTATGAAGAGTTCGACTGAGTTAAAGAGAGTCCAAATTCATTTCAAAGACTGTTTACACGTAGAAATTCAACCATGTGCATGAGAAGGTCCTCATGTCTTAAGTCCACCTTACACATGCACTCACACCACAATGGTTTCACCGCACTGAGTGCTCAAACCCATGACCTCGTGTTGAAACTCTTGTGAGCCAACCACTAACCCCTTAAGAGAAGATGTTGCAGGCATGTTGAGGGAATGTCATAGATTCGGTTGGATAGCAAACATGCCAGAGCAGATCATTCGTCAGGTAGTTAATTTACACTCTGAGCATTTCATGGACCAAAATAATGTTGGTCCTTCAATTAGACAGGTACAACCTGTATGCAAAAATATTGGCAGCCAGAAAAGGAGTCCGATGGCACATATTCAGACATAGGGCCTATTTGAATACATCCTCGCATGAATAAGTAAAAAAAAAAAAAAAATCTTTTAATGGAAGGTATTTTAAAAAATGGAAGAGAGGAGAGAGGAAAAGATTAACAAAGAGATTTAACAATTACCTGTGTAATGTCCAAAACTAAATAAATTTTTTTTTTTAACTTTTTGACTAACAAGTATATTTTTTCATAAGTAGAAATTAAATAAGCTACTTAAGGCATAAGAAAGTTAAGCAAACTAACTTATGATTCAGACGTGCCATTTATTCAGATCATTCATTAGGTGAGGTAGAGGGTGGACATTCCATGGACCAAAAATAATTTTGGTCATTAATCAGGGAAATCAAACTCATATGAAAAAAGTAGGTTATAAATTTATTTATTTATTTTTTTTAAAAAAAAACGTCAAACAGGTGTGCTATCCTATTTTTGGTACATGGCATGTTCATAGTACAGTTTCCCCAGTCAAATGGATTTGATCAGTGACACGTGTGGCTTGCATGTGCATGGATCTAACAAGTGTCCCCCGCAATGGCAGAAATGCGTTTTAAAAACATCTCCAAGTTAATTACTAGAAATCATTTTTTTAAAAGATAATTTAATTAATGTGGTCTCTAATTAAACCTGTATATGGTTTGCAACATGTACCAAACAGCCTTGACCTGGTTTAGATGGTACTGGTTCCTTTTCCGAAAACCCGTTTCAAATTCGGGTCGGGTTTGGATCTTTCCTCGGAAAGTGTATTCAGCGAAAGCGGATTGGCTGGTGTACCACACACCAGCGATATATCTGGTGTGGGTACGTTTCTTGCGAAGACGAGTGCTGACGCTCGTCGAGCTCTTAGTTGTACGAACGGTTAAAGGAGCACAAAGTTACATAGCCCCTAAAATGATGTATTTATTAGATCCATACCATTCATCCATTTTTTTGTGATCATTTTAGTGCATGAGCCAAAAATTAAATCATATCCAAAGTTCGAATGGACCACACTGTAACCACAGTGTAAGCATCAGTTGGTATAATGATTTTCACGGTTAAAATATTTGTAGGGCCACCGTAACATTTATTTTCCATCCAATCTATTCGTAAGGTTACGAAGTCATGAATGAAGATGGAAAAGAACATCAGAATGACCCAAAACTTATGTGACCCAAAAGGATTTCAATGCTAGACGTTCAATGCCCTACGTTCAATGCCCTGCTGCTTTTGCAGTGTGGTCCACTTGATCTTTATAACTGTCTTATTTTTCGGCTTAAACATTAAAACAATTTCTTCAAATGGATGGACGGTTTGAATATAACACATACATCATGATGAGACCCACGGAACTTACTGTCGCCACGCTGGTGTGTTCGTACACCAGCTAATCCGCTTCCGGATTCAGCTGTGTCAGGTCTCCGGTGCCTATTAAATCCAATCGGGTGAAATAAAATAACTCCATCGAGATCCAATCGGCCATATCTATTGGAGGTACAATGTCGTACATGTCATTGCGGCTACATTCCCGTCAGGTCAAATCAGCTCCCTCAATGTACCATGCACATCCTTCGTCAAGCACACGTAAATGAATGCTACCCTGTAGATTGATGTGCGTGTGGATGTCAATTCCCCACGACAGAGGGCAAGGAGCAGCAAGAGTGAGGGCTCCTCTCGTTTACCGTCGTTTTTATTAGAGCACGTGGTTATTATATAATGCAGGTGGAACTCTAGCAGGTTGGGCCAGGTTGAGGGTCAACATCAGCCCGACCTAACCTCTAAAGGACTCAATTGGTAACTCAATTTAGCCTAGTCCTCAAGGATAACTACTTCCAATCTATGAAGCTTTCCTCGACTAATGGCAGTGAATTCTCAAATTCACAATTAAAAAAAAAATAAAAAAAAAAATAAAAATAATATTCATGAAAATTCGTAAATTAATTGATGAATGAATAAACGAGTTTACATCCCTTTAAGTTGGGATAGGATACTAAGACATGGAAGAAGTTTTGGAATTAAACTACAACTAAAACTCTAGAATTCACAAGTTACTACTATTTATAGACAATCGTGATACCTATTAGTGTGCACGGGGTTCAACCAAAAATAGTAAGTGTCCTATTTGGCTGAACCATGATGCTTTCCTGACTATTCCAAGCACTTTTCATGTTAGGCACAACTCTTAAAGCATAACAGATGAAGAGTAATATTTAAAATAAAACTTACTATAAATAGTAAAAATGAAATTAAAACAGGGATTCAACCGTCGATCTGATGGTATTTTGCAAATTCAGCATGTGTAACATGACGTAGCAGAGTTGGGTGGTTAAAGTAGCTCGTCCTACCCTGAAATCAAGATTGGTATGTCCGATAGCTCATTCTGGTTTGCGAGATACGTCCATTTTAAGTCTGATGGTCTGGATCACCTCCACTTCCGATCGGGCCTTTTCTGATCCATCTTGGCAATAAAACTGTCCACGACTCACTCTACATCAATTCCCTATACTTCAAAAGAACTCATCCTCGAGTTCTCCTCCTGCTTTAGTTAATCATACTTGGTCAGGTCCGCGACGTTAAAAGTCCACGAGATCGTCATATCATTCGAAAGATCAATAATCTAAACATTATCATTGATCTTTCGAATGATCGGTATCGGTCCAATCTTCTTATTCTTTAATTTATTGTAGGTCTCAGTCGGAAATCTCTCTTTGCGTAAATGGACCATAACGTGGTCGCCCACCTCGAACATTTTTTGTTGGCGATGCTTGTCCGCTTGCTCCCTGTACTTCTCATTCGAGGTATGTATCTTAGTTTACACCTCCGCGTGAATTCTCATGATCTTATCTGTCATATGTTCTACTGCATGCTCATGCCTGAGAGCTTAGGCAGAGGGACCACGTCAATTATGTGGCGAGGCACTCGACCGTAAATAATTTGGAATGGGGACTTCCCTGTCGAGTTGTTCACCATATTATTGAATGCAAACTCTGCTTGATATAAGGTCAAATCCCACTGCTTAGGTTTTTCACCTGAAATACATTGCAGGAGGTTTTCCCAACGTGCAATTTACAACTTCAGTTTGCTTATCAGTTTATGGGTGGTAAGCGCCGCTGAATTGAAGTCGTATATCGAATTGAGTCCATAAAGTCCGCCAAAAGTCTGCCACAACTACGTACAGTTCAAGTTCATACGTCGATCACTTCTTTCGGATTTCTTTGAGCTTCTCGATGTAGAAAGCTACCGGCCTACCTTCCTGTGATAATACTCATCTAATTCTGACATATGAAGCGTCATACTCAACCTCAAATAGCTTGTCGAAATTAGGAAGAATAAGATCGGTATTGTGGACAACTGATGCTTGATCTCATAAAAGCTCTTATCAACCTCATCGGTCCACTGAAATGGTCCATTTTTCATGCAATCTGTAATAGGTGTGATTATCGTGCTAAAATTCAGCATGAATCGATGATAGAAGGTCGCCAACTCGTGGAAACTCCTCACTTCATGAATGTTTATCAGGATCGGTCATTCCCTAATAGCTTACACCTTTTCATTGTCCACACGGATACCTATGGACGTTATAAAAAATCTATGATCAATAGGTTGTTTGTTAAAAAACTGCACTTCTTCAAGTTGAGGTACAACTTGTTAACTTGTAGGACCCGAAGCACCTGCCTTAGATGTTCCTTGTGCTCTGTCTCATCCTGACTATATATCAGGATGTCACAAAATCTACTACCACAAATCGGCTAGTGAACGGTTTTAACACTTGATTCATCAAACGCATCAAAGTGCTTGGTGCATTCGATAAACCGAAGGGCATGACTAGCCACTCATAGAACCATTTCTTGGTCTTGAATGTCATTTCTACTCATCACCTAGTCAAATACGAATCTAATGGCACCCTTTCCTTAGATCTAGCTTAGAGAACACCTTGGCCCCTTCTAGCATATCAAGCTCGTCGTCCAATCACGGTATTGGGAAACGATATTTGATGGTAATTTTGTTGATTGCTCAGCTGTCGACATACATGCGCTAGCTCCCATCTTTTTCTTTTTCTTTTGGTGTTAATAACGCTGGCACGATACATGGGCTCATGCAATCTCTCAAAAGCTCTTACGAATCAATTACTCCACCTACCCTTGAAGTATACCATACTCCTTCAGATTGATCCGATAGTGAGGGCGGTTGGGTAGGCTAACCTTAGGGACGAGGCCTATGTGATGTTGGATGTCACTCATGGGGGTCAATCCATTGGTTAAATCTTCAAGCCAGACTTCTTTGAATTCATTTAACAATAGCCTTAAACTTAGAGAAATGTTTGAGGGCTCTGATTCCTCTCCCTTCACAACTACAGCGTATACCTCACCGGTTTCCTTGGATTCCTCCATGAAATCCCGAATGGTCATGAGGGAACTCCCTCCACTTTAAAAGCTTTGGGGTAGTGCTCTGTTATCATAGGGGTAAGGATTATCTTTCGACTATCTTTAACGAAGACATATATTGTCTCATCCTCGGTGGGTCACATCACAGTCTAACTACCATGGTTGACCGAGTAACATGTGGCTTACTTCCATATCAACCATGTCACAAAATATTTGATCCTTATAAGTTTTACTAATTGAAAACGAGACAGTGTATTGTTCAGTTACCTTGGTCTCGTTCACATTTTTATCCAGTCAATTGAGAATGAGGAATAATGTTTTGTCGTTGGTAGTTGCAATTTATCCACGATTACTTTTGAGACGATGTTTTCGCTACCACCACTATCTATGATCACATCACAGAGCTTGTAGTTAACGGTGCATCCCGTACAAAATATATTGTATCGTCGTGGATGTAATTCTTTCCATGGGGTGTACAGTAATCACCTCATGACTAGAGATTCGCCACAATCCTCACTCGTCCATTCATCACCGTCTGCTCCTTTCTCAGTGGCTTTTTCATTTTTATCAAAGCCAGGATCTTTTTTTGTAGCCTCACCTTCAATGACCCTTCGTTTATGGTCAAGTTGGTTGTGGGGCATTGAGGATGAGTGTTTGATAAGTGGCCCGGTTGGCCACATCGGTAACAATTGTTCGACCTTGGCCAAACGTAAGGATTTGGAATCTTACTCGGGCCTACTGTTGTGGGTGCTACACGTTGAGACCTATGAGCCGCTCCCCGTATCACGATTTGCGGTGATAGGAGGTTAATGACATCCTCTTACTGGTTCTTTTCCTTGTGCCAACATTGAATCCTGTGTGGGACCCATCATAGGGGTCGAGTTAAAGGATAAGGCCGAGTAGGAATTCTTATAAGTTGCATTTCTACCCTACCTTCCAATTGAACCCCTTCATCCACGATCATGACTAGGTGAATTTGGACTAGGTCTTGAATCGTCGATCGTAATCCACCTATAAATTGTGCTATCTTTTGTGATTTGGTTTCTGACAGATCATTTCGCATTGCCAATTGCTAGAATTCTTCGATGTAGTATGTGACAATTCGATTCCCCTGTCGGCAGTTTTGGTATTGTAGGAACAATACTTACTCATAATCACCAGGAAGGAATCATGATCGAAGAAGGCATCTCATTCATGGCAATGATGAGATGAACGCCTTATTCTGTCAGGCACATGAGAGTTGTAATTGCTCTCACCATGCAGAAGCACTAAATTTTAATTTAAATGCTACTAATTTCACCTTTTTATACTCTGGCACGTCCATGTAATCAAAATATCATTCAACTTCGGGTAGCCAGTTGAGGAAATCTTCTATGCGTAATAAACTGTTAAAACTAGGAAGTTCGACCTTACCTCGATAGTCTCTTCCAATACGATCTAGATGATCAACTCCATGGATTGATCGTTGGGCAAAGCATTCATCAAGGTCCTCTCCATAGAGTTCGAATCATCTGGTGTAGCCCTATGATTCATCACTGGTAGTGCTCTATGGATATCAGGGTTATGTCATACAACAACTACATGTGGTTAAGCATCGCCTAGGGCTTGGGACGGAAGTAACACATCTGTAAGACGGGCGAGGGTTGCCTGCAGCCCTTGTATAGTCAACTGAGTCTCCTGGTAGAAAGCTTCCATTCTTTTCGAAAGATAACGAATCCCTTGATCATCATCCAGAGGATTTTAGTTCATACTTTCATTGTTTTCCATCGGCCCGAGGGGAGTCCTCGCTCTGATACCAATTGATGCGGGGATAGGCGTGATGAGGTCGATCACCGTCTTCCTCAAAGATAACTACTTCGAATCCACGAAGCTTCTCTGGACTCCTCACAGTGACTTCTTGAATCCACAAGAAAATAGAAATAATATTCTTGAAAATTCGTAAATTGATTGATGAATGAATAAATGAGTTACACCGCTTTAAATAGGGATACTAAGCCATGAAAGAAGTTTCAAAATTAAACTACAACTAAAACTCCTTGAATTCGCAACTTACTATAAATAGTAAACTTACTAGTGCGTATGGTTTTTGGCCAAAAATAGTAAGTGTCCTATTTGGCCGAACCATGATGTTCCCCTAACTATTCTAAACAATTTTCATCTAAGCCCAACAGATGAAAAGTTATACTCAAACTAAAACTTACTATAAATAGTATAATGGAAATTAAAATAGGGATTCGACCGTCGATCTATTGGTATTCATAAATTTGGCATGCACAAGTCGGCATAGCGGGTTGGTTGGCTAAAGTAGCTCTTCCTACCCCAAAATCATATTTGGTACGTTCGATAGCTCCTGTCGGTTTGCGAGATATATCCGTTTTAAATTTGATGGTCTGGATCACCTCCGCTTTTGATCGGCCCTTTTTTCTAATCCATCTTGGCCATGAAATTGTCTCGACCTGCTCTACATCATCAACCCTAAATCAATCCACCTTGACCAGAGCCGAAAGCAAATTATTATTGCCAAGCTAACATAATCAAACCCTTTCCTCAACTCGAACCCAACCTAATTTCAATCAATTGCTTACCACCATTGTTACGATGTCGATTACCAAGTGTCAAGATTTGTTTAGTTGTCAATATTAATTACTAAGTATGAGAAATCTTTTAGATAGAGTCTAAGCTATGTTAGGAGGATTGTTAGATAAGAGTCATGTATAGATCAATATTGCTTTAAATAGAGTCCAAGTTATAAAAGTTGTTAAAAAAAATCCTATTTATATTTGTATTTGTTTTATTGGAAAATAAAAAATGTAATCACTTTTCTTTATTATATAGTTAGATAGTTAGGAGATAAAAATAACTTCTAGCTAGCTAAGCTCTATCAGTAACCCTAATACATGCAACTATTCTCAATCCAACCTAACAGGGCCTTTTCCTCAGCCTAAACCCTACCTAATATCAAATTAGGTTGGAGTTTCCAACCTCTACTTCACTTGAGAACCCCAACATCTCGACCCAAGCTGAAGTCCACAAGCTAGAAAGAAAGGTGTGTCTATGTTATAAACAAATGATGTAAATCCTTGTTTGCATCATTTGTTGATGTTTACACAAACACTTCCAAACATTGTGCAATATGATATGTCGGACTTTAACCATTAGAATTGGGTTCTTTCAAATGACCCAAACCATTTATACAAGAAGGATCCTCTTAAATGGGGGATGTTGTCATTCCCCAAACTCGGAAACCGGGCTCACAGAATTTTCGATCGCCAAATCGGGTGCCGACAGCCTTCGTAGTACCCCATTCTCGGCTCCCAATGCTCATATGCCAGATTCTGATCTTGGGATCCTACAAGGAGGATGTTCTAACATACATTTAACTCGTAAGAAGCATAACCACACGTTTACCCAAATCACAAAAGTAACATCATCATCACATATCCACTAATATAATCATTCGAGTACAATGCTGAAAGGGAAATACAATATAGAGATAATCAAGCTCCAGAGGTCCGCTACACACTCCAATGCTCAACGCTGCTACAACCTAATGCCACTTGCATGCATCTATCGTGCATAAGCTTATAGAAAGCTTAAAGGGTGGGGAAAGTGTGTGCGCAAGATAAGTGCCAAGTATTCAATACAATGCCATAAATCATATAATATCAAAAATACTGGCAAGTTCATGAATCATACGATATTAGAGTAAGCAGAAATACTGACAAGTCCATAAGTCATACAATATCAGAGTATGGAATGCAAATCATAATGAGCTAAATATCAGATGCCGAGGATGTAATACAATATGCAAATCCTAACGAGCCACGAATACCATTAATCTCATCTAAGCCATATAAATGCAAAAACATAGTAACCTAAAATGCTAAATCTTGCGAATGCAATACAATATATGGTGCGAATAAAATGACTAAGCTAGAGTGAAGTCGGGATGATAGTACATAGTATCACAGGCTATGGGATCCATCACAAGGGACTTCTATCCAAACCAGTCCCATACCTAAATTTGGATAGCCAGACTCAATGTAGTAAACCCCTGACCTCTAGTCACGTGCCCCAACCGAAATCTTTACCATTATGAATGTACATAACAATTAGTTGCGTACCACCAGCCTGAGTGGATAGTGAATGAATGAATGAATGAGTATGCAACTCCTTAATAAGTCCACGTATCAGTACTGTACATCTCTTGGATCATCACCGGGGTCTAGTACACTCCAAACCAGATTGCCGCCCCATTGCGCACAACCAGGTGAGTGGAAGAGACCTCACTATCCGCCTGGCCAATAGTCAGCCAATACCTACCCGGCACGTCAATAGCAGACCCATTTATGAGCTGGTCAAACTTAGCCTAGTTTTTTCACTATGAATTGGGCGGATAAGGCCACATCCCCTTCCAACCGACTACGACACGGTGGGAGACACGGTCTACTAGTATTTGGCACTCGGGTGCTCATGTAATCCACTCGGTCTAGACGTTGGAGTATCTCCTGGCTACGGAGGCTTAGGAATTTTCACCCAGGGACATCTATGGTGCCCATATGCTAGAATAGATTTTTAGTGTCTCATCTGGCCATCCACGATATACCGGTGGAGGCTACGGCCTTGATGACGCTAGGGCGTACAGTAGTCATATCCCAAAATGCGAGATGTATGAGACACACAGTCCATCCATGCATCAATCCTGTGCATACCACACGCTCATGTGGGGTAACTCCACCTATCAGGGAGTCCCATAAACAACCTGCCCTATGGCAAATGTAATGGCCAACCACATCTCATAACAAACATGCAGATGATGCGATGGGCATGTATCATGATATTATGCTGTCACATACTCATAATCGGTATCGATAATCGGCCTTGACAATCAGCCTAACAAGGGCCTAAGGGAAGGTCACAATGAGGACATTTAACCATCATTGCCCATCAATGTGGACATTTAACTAACATTGCTCCCAAGGAGTGGCCCACATAAAGTCAAACATAAAGTAGGCCCATGGCCTCACACAAAAGCCTAATATACATCGCAATGGGCTGCTCATACATAACAGGTGAGTCCCATCACTTGGGCCAAATACATGGACCTCATGTACATCATAATGGGCCACAATGCATGGGCCCTATATCATCAAACGTGCCACAATATATGGGTCAGAATTACATCTCATTAGGTCTTACCAAATGGGCCGAAAATACATCACAATGGGCCGCACCAAACGGGCCACAAATAATCGCAATGGACCTCAAATATATCATAACAGGCCTTATACGCATCAAGTGAGCCGCATCAATGGGCCTCATATACATCAAGTGGGCCGCATCAATGGGCCGCACCAATGAGCCTCAATTCATCATATGGGCCTCAAACATGGGCTCCAAATACATCTCATTTAGGTCACGCCAATCAGCAAGTGGGCCTGAAAATCGATGGATTACAAGGATAGAACCTACATATCATGGTGGGCCTTGAAATGATCTGGAAATAGGGTGGACAATGTGGATACAACACCTACATCATGTGGGTCCCACTGTCCACGTGTGGATAGTGCTAAACAAAACATATATATCATGGTGGTCCTTGGGAGGATGGTGTGCATCCAGTACATACGTCACTGTGGCGTCCCACTGTCTAAATGGACGATGACATTAAAACACAAGTATCAGTGGGCTCCACCATCCATTACTGGATGGTGGACAACGTGGATAAAACACTTACATCTAGTTGACCCCATGGACGGATGGCCTAGATATAACACGTACCATGGTGGGCCACAGATAGACGGTAGGATGAAACACATATGTCACAGGGGGTATCACATCCAGATGGACGGTATGGATCAAAATAGATACATCATGGTTGCCCAGCAACACTGTCCAAAGATGGATGGTGTGATATGGAATACATGCTTCAATGTGAACTACACCGTCCAGCACATCTGGATGTGTAACGCCCTGAAATTCGGGGGTCGAGCATAACTCAGCTCCCGAGTTCCAAAACATCACTTATGCAACATATTTAATGATGAATGTATGTTGACTGTATTAGTGCATAAAACATGGAATAGATTAAGCCAAAACACAGATATGCTTCAGGGACAAGTGAATAAAACAAGCGGAAGACTTATAGTAAAATGTGTACAAGTGTAAATCCCTGAATTACATATACAACCAGATCGTGTAAAAGTGTTATTTAACAAAATTATAAGTATCAAATTACATCATTTCAGTCCCTAAAAATATCCAAGGAATCCCGCGCATCAGACCGAGGCTCGCTAGAATCCGTCTGAAAACTGCATATAGGAGAAGGCAGCCTCGTCGTCATCCAGCTCCCGCTCTGCCTCAGACGTCGCATCCACATCTACAACATCAGGGCCTAAGACAGAGTCTGGTGGGTGTGTAACACTGCCTCAGAAACGTGGGAGTGAGTGATCAACTCAGTGGAACAATAAGGCACTGGTTAACATGTTATCAGTTCAATCAAACAGTAATGATAAAGCAGGACAATTAAATAAATCCTAAGTACTCTTGTTAATGCAAGTATGAATGCGGTATGATGCGTGCCCTCACGCGTACATCCTCAGCGTCTTCATCTTACGTTACGCATGACATCGCCTCAAAGTGCGCCACATCTACAAAGCACATGCAAATGCGGTGCATGGATATGATTACTAAGTTGTTATTAGTCCATTTCACACAACAGGATTGGGAAGCTAAGATACCTTCCTCATATCACTATCCAAACAATGATCCATACTAAGGTCGTCAATCCTAGACATCTCATACGATTTTATATTTGAGGTCGTAGCAAAGGGCTCGTCACCAATCAATGTACGCCTTTCATGCCCTTACTACCACAGATCGGCTCATCACCTCCTTGCGGTATCCAGGTATGCTCGAGGTCACTACAAAGGGCTCGTCACCAATCAATGTAGGCCGACAGCACGAATATAGTGTCCCATACCACCATAATCGGCTCACGAGTTTAGTTGCTCATTGGTCACTACGGGGAGGCTCGTCACCCCAGCGTAGGCCGACAGCTCGACCACGGTGTCCCATACCACCATGTCCGGCTCATGAGTCTTAGCGGATCAGGTACTATGGTTATTAGGATTTCACTGGTAAGTTCGGTACCCTAGATTCAAGAGTAGCGTCCATACATGGTTAACATACATCGGACAATCGGGTTATTTGACGAACTCGACTAGCACGAGCGCACGTTGAGTTGAACGACATAGAGTGCGCAAACACTCCGCGTGGCCAGACCACTGCCGCCAACTCTAATACGGCTCGGGTTCGTCTAATACGTCCTACGTGGCGAAAGCAATCTCAACCACGAATATAGGGTCAATTACCGATCTCCTGGACTAAGGCATAGTCCCAAACATCCTACACTACCACAGATATTCATATGGAATGTAAAACAGTAATGGAACAACCACTCAAATCATGGTACATACTCATCTGAAGAATATCAACTTAACATAAATGTAAGCATAGGAGATGCTTGAATTTAAAGAACTTGAAAGATAACTGCATAAAGGAAAACATGCGCATCCATAGGAGTATTGAGAACCACTTCTCAATGCTCGCAATAAGTGTAATAAGTTACACTTAGATCATTCATGCATTTCTACAAACACTTAGCATACAAGGAACAACATACATAGCGTATGTTGGAATACATGCACTTAGACAATTCCTTTTACCAAGGAGTTGTCATACATACATCTAGCATACATACATGACAAATAATCATGGCAAACACAAGTGCGTATTTTATACGTATACGGTACTTTATAAATACACTTAGAATACACAAATCTCAATATAGCACATGCATATCAGGAAAGCAATGTAAACATAACATTTGACATGTGAAATCTCATCCATAACAAGAATAAACCACTAACTGGGATTGAAAGCCTTGAAAACCATAACCTATACACTTAAAGTCCGCACCTTAAGCGAAAAAAGAACCGCCGAGCTGATTTAGACGAGTTGTCTTCGTCAACGGTGCTAGAATACCCTAAAATAAGGATATAAATGAGATACAACAACACCAAGTCTAGTCTAAGCTCTAACACAGGTTAGGGTTAGGTTAACTTACCCCAAAAGAACTCAGAATCGTCAGAGGAACGATTCAAAGTAAAGGTTCAAAGGTGAAGAAGAACAAGGAAGAATCAAGATGAATCACCAACCAATCTCTCTCACTAACTCTCTCTTTTCCACTCTCTTTCCAAGCTAGGGTTAGAGAAAATTCGTATGGAAATGAGAGCTAGGGTTTAAGGACTATATATAGGCCTTAAAATGATGGAAATAACCCCAGGGTCAAGGTATACTTAGGTTATAACCAAAGCACGCCTTTCTCGATCCAACGAAGCACTTCTGGTGGGCCTATAACCACGAAAGGTCGGACTTAAGCTCATTGACCATGGATCTAGGTCAGGCTGAGTTTTCGTACCGACCGGCTCTTCAGATCAGCCGTGGCGGACCACACTCAATTCAACGGTCACGGAAACTCGATTAGGTCCACAAGCACTAGGATATGCCTGGGCCAACTATCCTGATCAGAGGGTGAAATTGGGTCAGAATCGAACGGTCAGATTGCTTAAAATCGTCGCGCAAGCTACACGACTCAGATTTCAATAAAGCTTAATAAATTCCAACCGTTCTCACACTCTTCACTCCGAGCTCAATCAAATCGACCCAGAACATCAGATCGACTTGATTTTCGAGGTGAAGATCAAGCCCAACTCGGTGACCGCAACAGCCTAAGATCATCGCCATCGGACTTTCGACGCGCGGTCCAGATCCGATCCAGATCTTCCAAAAATTCCCCAGAACAACTGGATTTAGCGATGGATCCCAGATTTCAGAGTAACGTAGCGCTCACTAATCTACACGTTTAGAGCCATGCAGATACAATTTAAAGTGATTGATGCGAATTTCACGAGCAATCGAGTAAAGCACTAATTACCCCAAAACAACTACTTAAGGAAAGATAAGCACAAAAATTCCAAGGTCGTTACAATCTACCCCCCTTAAAGAAAATTTCGTCCTCGAAATTCATACCTTCATATAATCCTCGAGGATCAGAGGGTAGGTCTTCCTGACCTCAGCTTCAGATTCCCAAGTAGCCTCTTCTACGCCATGATGCGTCCATAGCACCTTCACGAGAGGGATAACCTTGCTACGCAGTACCTGCTCCTTTCTATCCAGAATACGCGTCGGTCGCAGTACATAAGTGGCATCCTCACTTAACTGCACTTGCTCCCAACTGATAATATGCGAAGGATCAGAAACATACTTCTTCAGCATAGAAACATGAAATACGTTATGCACGCTCACAAGTGGTGTGGGCAAAGCAAGGCGGTAAGCTACCGCTCCCACTCGATCCAGAACTTGAAATGGACCAATAAATCTCGGCGTCAGCTTCCCCTTCTTACCGAACCGCAGAACTCCCTTCATAGGAGAGACCTTCAGAAAAACATGGTCTCCCACTACAAACTCAAGCGGTCGACGCCTCGTATCCGCATAACTCTTCTGCCTACTCTGCGCTGTCAAAAGTCGACGTTGAATGATGTCAACCTTCTCTGAAGTCACCTGCACCAACTCTGAGCCAAGCAAACTACGCTCACCAATTTCTGCCCAACAATGTGGTGCTCTGCACGGGCGACCATACAACGCCTCGTAGGGAGCCATACCGATACTCGCCTGGAAACTATTATTATACGCGAACTCTGCATACTGAAGACAATCGTCCCAACTGTCTTTGAAATCCAAAACACAAGCTCGTAACATATCCTCCAGGACTTGATTCACGCGCTCCGTCTGCCCATCAGATTGCGGATGAAACGCAGTGCTGAACTTCAGTTTCACACCCATTGCTTCCTGGATACGAGTCCAAAAGATAGATGTAAAACGCGTGTCTCTATCCGACACAATCTCCAGGGGAACTCCATGCAGACGCACTATCTCCTTGATATACAACCTAGCCAACTCGTCTGCAGAGTAAGTGACTCTGATCGGTAAGAAATGCGCCGACTTCGTCAATCAATCGATGATCACCCAAATAGAGTCAAATTCCTTTCTCGTCCTCGGCAACCCAGAAATAAAATCCATAGAGATGAAATCCCACTTCCATTTAGCTATGGGCATGGGCTGTAACAACCTAGGAGGTCGGCGATGCTTTGCCTTGACCTGCTGGCACGTGAGACAACGAGAAACAAATTCAGCAATCTGGACCTTCATATTGTCCCACCAATAAGACCTCTTCATATCCTGATACATCTTCGTGCTACCTGGATGCATCGCAAGTTTAGAACTATGGGCTAACTCGAGAACCTCACGTCTCAAGTCAGGGATGTCAGGAACACATAACCGGCCACGAAAATGTAGGCCCCCATCAGAACTAACACTCCAGTCGGAGCTCTCACCTGTACCAACCCGCTGCCTCATCTTCACCAAAAGCTCATCATCTGCCTGAGCTGCAACAATCCTCTCGTCGATAACGGGCTGTACACGAATGTGTGCGATAACCTCATACGGCTCAACCACCGTAAGCTTCTGCTCAAAATCACGCACGAACTCCAACATCTCCCACTCTATCAGCGGAGCCGCAAACTCCAAAGCCTTCTTGCGACTCAACGCATCTGCCACAAGGTTCGCCTTACCAGGATGGTAAGAAACATCGAACTTGAAGTCCTTCAATGTTTTCATCCATCTGCGCTACCTCATATTCAAATCACGCTGCGTAAAAATATACTTAAGGCTCTTGTGGTCGCAAAAGAGCTCGAACTCCTCACCATAGAGGTAATGTCTCCAAAGCTTTAATGCGAAGATGACAGCTGCCAATTCCAGGTCGTGCGTAGGGTAATTCTCTTCGTGTTTCCTTAACTGACGCGAAGCATAAGCAATCACCCTATCCTTCTGCATAAGGACACAACCCAGACCAACGCGAGAGGCGTCAGCATATATAATATACTTAACCCCTAGCTCTGGCAATACTAGCACAGGGGCGGACGTCAACTTGTCCTTCAGCTCCTGAAAAGCTAACTCCGCCTGCTCACTCCAAGCAAACTTCAAATCCTTCTATGTCAGCTGCGACAACGGTCTGGCAATCTTCGAGAAGTCCTAAATAAAGCGTCGATAGTAGCTGCAAGGCCAAGAAAGCTCCTCACCTCGGTAACTGAACCAGGCTTCCTGCACTGCAGCTACCTTGGCAAGGTCGACGGCTATCCCGTCCTTGGACACCACATGTCCCAGGAACTTGACTTCCTCTTTCCAGAAATCACACTTCTTGAATTGTGCGAAAAGATGATGCTCCCTAAGAGTACCTAAAACCGCTCTTAAGTGCTCCTCATGCTCTGCCCGGCTCGTCGAATAAATCAAAATGTCATCGATGAAGACAATGACGAATCGAAACAGGAAAGGCCGAAACACCCTGTTCATCAGATCCATGAACACGGCCGGTGCGTTAGTATAAGACAACGACATCACAAGGAACTCATAATGACCGAAGCTGGTCCTAAAAGCGGTCTTCTGCACGTCTCCATCCTTGACGCGCAACTGATGATACCCTGACTGCAGATCAACCTTCGAAAAGTACCGTGCCCCCTTCAACTGATCAAACAGATCATCAATCCTGGGCAAAAGGTACTTATTCTTCACAGTTACTAAATTCAACCCGCGATAATCAATACACAATCGCAATGAACCATCCTTCTTCTTCACAAACAGAACAGGTGCTCCCCAAGGAGACACACTAGGCCGAATAAAACCCAATTCTAGCAAACCATCTATCTGCTTCCTCAACTCCTCCATTTCACTCGGAGGCATCCGATAGGTGGGTAAAGAAATGGGCGCCGCACCAGGCATAAGATCGATAGCAAAATCAATCTCACGCTGAGGAGGTAATCCAGGAATCGACTCAAACACATCTTCAAACTCCTGAACTACCGGCGTACTAACCAACGCCGACTCGGCCGAACTCTCCAACAGAGAAGAATAAAAATCAATACGAATAGGGTAACTGACCTGAACTGGGAAAGTAACAATCTCGCCCTCAGGTCCATGGATCGTCACTGATCTCGCTTCACAATCAATCTCAGCTCGCATTCTCGTGAGCCAATCCATACCCATAATAACATCGTAGTGATAAAGCGATGCGACTAGCAAAGCCAACATGCATTCCATTAACCAAAATCGTCGCAATACAAGTAGTGTAGCAATACATGAATTACGACTAGGAAAGCATGAAAACAACAACATCTAACACTTCAAACAACCACAACAACTACAACCACTAACAGCTACCACACTACAACAACTCCAACTACAAGCCAACAACGGCTACACACAGAAAGAAAAATACAACAAAGCAAAGACGGCCACGACGATGCTACTCGTCGGAATCAGGAGATGGAGGCGGAGCACCCTTATCCTGCAAGCAACACAGGATAGATTTCAAAGTTCGAGACATCTTCTTAAATTTATGCTTAACAAAGCCTCGAAGATCAACCATCTCCTGGCGTAAAGCAGCTTGCCCTTCTTCAAGCCGTGTAAGACGGGCATCTCTGGCAATCTGCTCTGCACCCTGCTCTGGCACCACAGGAGGAGAGCTATCACTCGAATCCTGTGCCTCAATCTCTTCCTTGCCTTGCTCTGCTTCTTCCCCAGACTCCGCACCGCCTTCAGCATAACTCTCATCATCACCACTCTCAGACCCGACCTCACCCTCAGAGGCAAGCCGACCAGAACCAACCTCCATCAGCTTAAGGGTCCTCAAGTTGATATGGCGAACAGGGACCGGCTTCTCAGCTCCAAGCCTATAGCCGAACTCATGTGCGATCTTGCAAATAAGGCGGCCAAAGGGAAGAGACTCGGTCCGTCTACTTGAATGAGCGATGAGAATAATCTGACGCAAGACGTACGTCGGCACACACAACTTCGCATCCTGCCCCACCTGATATAGAAAATCTACCATCAGGCGCGTACACTCACTGCGGTTGCTCCACCTTGGATACACATTGAACGTAAAGATGTGGTGAAGCAAACGGAAGTCGTCCGTCATGAAAGAAGCCAGAAGACTCCTATTCGGCTGCCATTCAACACGACCACACAAGAATCGGGTGCAACGATCCTTCTCGCGCACACTGTCCACATTCTTCTCGCTAGCATGCACTTCCCCAAGTGGCACCTTCAAGAGTCGGGATATCAAAGCAACATTGACAATACCAACTCGACCGCTACCACAGGGAATCTTGAACTGCAGGGGATCCAGCAAAGGCTCCAGAGTATTGGCATAAAAGGCTCGAACAGTGCTAGCATTCGCGCGATACTCGCCTTCGAACAAGGGACCCCAACCAGCCCCTTCTAGGCGCTCCAACAAGAAGAACTCACCAAAGAGCCTCGGATCAACATGAGCCTCAAAAAGGACTCTACGCCCCTCATAAACTCCATGCGACAATTCCGCCAACAAGGTCCTACTGACAGGAGCTCGAGGATCGAGGTCCCGCTTCGTCTGCAACTCGCGCGTGGCGGACGTGCTAGCGGCGGCACCTCTCGGCCTCCGTGCACGGGTTGGGCGGCTCGGCCCGGCTTCATCCACGGGCGCTCTCTTCTTCCCCATCAAGGAAAGAAGGGAAGAAATGGAAAAGATGGCCGTCATAATCTCAAAGAGGGCCATGAGAAATGAGAGAAAGAGAGAAATAGGAAGATGGTGAAGCTTCCACACAACTATTAGCCAAATAGGGAATGAAAGGGCTCAAATGAGAAGGGAAAAAGAAGAAATCAGCAATGGAATGGAAGATTTGAGAATGGGGTGATGGGTTTGCACGAAAATGGAAGGAAGATGAAGATTTGGGAGAGATTTGAAGGAGTTTGGAGAGGTTTTGGAAGAAAAGGAAAGCTTGGGGGTGGGTTTTGGGAAGGAAATAGATGAAAGGAAGGGTTTTAAAATGAAAACCATGGAGGGGTGGGCCACATTAAGCTTAGGGACGATCGGCCCGCGTCGGCCCGGCCCGCCTGGCCCGGCGACCGGCGATCCCTCGCCGAACCGGCGATGGCATCGCCGGCTCTGGACATATCGGCGATGCCTCGCCGATTTGGCGAGGCCCTCCTGGTCCCCCTTGGTCCAAAACATGTGGTTCCCCCCCTGGGCCCCACTGGAAATGCCCCAAATGGCCCCTTGCGTAGTTTGAAGCCTATCGGGTCATTCTGACAGAAATCTGATTCAAACAGCGATTTCTGGAAGGTTTAAGATGGAAAAAGGGAAGATTGACCGTCTACACTCATTAATAGAGGGTCCAGGAAAGGTTTCGGGTCGCTGTGTGTGATCAGGTAAGAGTACAGACTCGATCTCGGCAAAGGTTTTCAAGAAACTTTCGCCGATAGAAACTACGGAGCACAAACACAAAGCGATGATAGACCCGCACCCAAATACACTATAGTGGCGACAACGAGCGGTGTGTGACCATAACCCAGG
The DNA here is from genome assembly GCF_029962835.1 of Magnolia sinica. Taxonomy (NCBI): domain Eukaryota; kingdom Viridiplantae; phylum Streptophyta; class Magnoliopsida; order Magnoliales; family Magnoliaceae; genus Magnolia; species Magnolia sinica. Next base: position 33,762,366 of record NC_080583.1, read on the forward strand.
TCCGGTTTAATCCAGATCATGCTTTGATACCAACTTGTAACGCCCTGAAATTCGGGGGTCGAGCATAACTCAGCTCCCGAGTTCCAAAACATCACTTATGCAACATATTTAATGATGAATGTATGTTGACTATATTAGTGCATAAAACATGGAATAGATTAAGCCAAAACACAGATATGCTTCAGGGACAAGTGAATAAAGCAAGCGGAAGACTTATAGTAAAATGTGTACAAGTGTAAATTCCTGAATTACATATACAACCAGATCGTGTAAAAGTGTTATTTAACAAAATTATAAGTATCAAATTACATCATTTCAGTCCCCAAAAATATCCCAGAGTCCCGCGATCAGACCGAGGCTCGCTAGAATCCGTCTAAAACCGCATATAGGAGAAGGCGGCCTCGTCGTCATCCATCTCCCGCTCTGCCTCGGACGTCGCATCCACATCTTGCAACATCGGGGCCTAAGACAGAGTCCGGTGGGTGTGTAACACCGCCTCGAAACGTGGGAGTGAGTGATCAACTCGGTGGAACAATAAGGCACATAGGTTAACATGTTATCAGTTCAATCAAACAGTAATGATAAAGCAGGACAATTAAATAAATCCTAAGTACTCTTGTTAATGCAAGTATGAATGCGGTATGATGCGTGCCCTCACGCGTACACCCTCAGCGTCTTCATCTTACGTTACGCATGACATCGCCTCAAAGTGCGCCACATCTACAAAGCACATGCAAATGCGGTGCATGGATATGATTACCAAGTTGTTATTAGTCCATTTCACACAATAGGATTGGGAAGCTAAGATACCTTCCTCATATCACTATCCAAACAATGATCCATACTAGGGTCGTCAATCCTAGACATCTCATATGATTTTATATTTGAGGTCGTAGCAAAGGGCTCGTCACCAATCAATGTACGCCTTTCATGCCCTTACTACCACAGATCGGCTCGTCACCTCCTTGCAGTATCCAGGTATGCTCGAGGTCACTACAAAGGGCTCGTCACCAATCAATGTAGGCCGACAGCACGAATATAGTGTCCCATACCACCATAATCGGCTCACGAGTTTAGTTGCTCATTGGTCACTACGGGGAGGCTCGTCACCCCAGCGTAGGCCGACAGCTCGACCACGGTGTCCCATACCACCATGTCCGGCTCATAAGTCTTACCGGATCAGGTACCATGGTTATTAGGATTTCACTGGTAAGTTCGGTACCCTAGATTCAAGCAGTAACGTCCATACATGGTTAACATACATCGGACAATCGGGTTATTTGACGAACTCGACTAGCACGAGCGCACGTTGAGTTGAACGACATAGAGTGTGCAAACACTCCGCGTGGCCAGACCACTGCCGCCAACTCTAATACGGCTCGGGTTCGTCTAATACGTCCTACGTGGCGAAAGCAATCTCAACCACGAATATAGGGTCAATTACCGATCTCCTGGACTAAGGCATAGTCCCAAACATCCTACACTACCACAGATATTCATATGGAATGTAAAATAGTAATGGAACAACCACTCAAATCATGGTACATACTCATCTGAAGAATATCAACTTAACATAAATGTAAGCATAGGAGATGCTTGAATTTAAAGAACTTGAAAGATAACTGCATAAAGGAAAACATGCGCATCCATAGGAGTATTGAGAACCACTTCTCAATGCTCGCAATAAGTGTAATAAGTTACACTTAGATCATTCATGCATTTCTACAAACACTTAGCATACAAGGAACAACATACATAGCGTATGTTGGAATACATGCACTTAGACAATTCCTTTTACCAAGGAGTTGTCATACATACATCTAGCATACATACATGACAAATAATCATGGCAAACACAAGTGCGTATTTTATACATATACGGTACTTTATAAATACACTTAGAATACACAAATCTCAATATAGCACATGCATATCAGGAAAGCAATGTAAACATAACATTTGACATGTGAAATCTCATCCATAACAAGAATAAACCACTAACTGGGATTGAAAGCCTTGAAAACCATAACCTATACACTTAAAGTCCGCACCTTAAGCGAAAAAAGAACCGCCGAGCTGATTTAGACGAGTTATCTTCGTCAACGGTGCTAGAATACCCTAAAATAAGGATAGAAATGAGATACAATAACACCAAGTCTAGTCTAAGCTCTAACACAGGTTAGGGTTAGGTTAACTTACCCCAAAAGAACTCAGAATCGTCAGAGGAACGATTCAAAGTAAAGGTTCAAAGGTGAAGAAGAACAAGGAAGAATCAAGATGAATCACCAACCAATCTCTCTCACTAACTCTCTCTTTTCCACTCTCTTTCCAAGCTAGGGTTAGAGAAAATTCGTATGGAAATGAGAGCTAGGGTTTAAGGACTATATATAGGCCTTAAAATGATGGAAATAACCCCAGGGTCAAGGTATACTTAGGTTATAACCAAAGCACGCCTTTCTCGATCCAACGAAGCACTTCTGGTGGGCCTATAACCACGAAAGGTCGGACTTAAGCTCATTGACCATGGATCTAGGTCAGGCTGAGTTTTCGTACCGACCGGCTCTTCAGATCAGCCGTGGCGGACCACACTCAATTCAACGGTCACGGAAACTCGATTAGGTCCACAAGCACTAGGATATGCCTGGGCCAACTATCCTGATCAGAGGGTGAAATTGGGTCAGAATCGAACGGTCAGAATGCTTAAAATCGTCGCGCAAGCGACACGACTCAGATTTCAATAAAGCTTAATAAATTCCAACCGTTCTCACACTCTTCACTCCGAGCTCAATCAAATCGACCCAGAACATCAGATCGACTTGATTTTCGAGGTGAAGATCAAGCCCAACTCGGTGACCGCAACAGCCTAAGATCATCGCCATCGGACTTTCGACGCGCGGTCCAGATCCGATCCAGATCTTCCAAAAATTCCTCAGAACAACTGGATTTAGCGATGGATCCCAGATTTCAGAGTAACGTAGCGCTCACTAATCTACACGTTTAGAGCCATGCAGATACAATTTAAAGTGATTGATGCGAATTTCACAAGCAATCGAGTAAAGCACTAATTACCCTAAAACAACTACTTAAGGAAAGATAAGCACAAAAATTCCAAGGTCGTTACAGGATGGTGCAGAGCAAATACATTTTCTCAGGTGGGTCCCACATACACGTGGCCCACAACTTGGGACCAAGCTGATATTTGTGGTTTCCCCACTGTTCAGACAGTCAGACGGTGTGGACAGATACATCATGGTGTGGCCCGTAGAACTTATTGACGAAATGTAGCCACTGATGCTGCTGGCCCATCATCCTTGATGGACGGTGGATATAACTCTACCTCATGACAGGGCCCACAGGCCCTGCTGACGTCCATACAGCCAGCTATATAGCTACGGTGGAATACACCAACCAATCTACTTCTAATGTAGGTGGGTCCCACGTGGGGCCCACCACAATTATATATATATATATATATATATATATAATTTTATTTTTATTTCTCTTTGGCTTGTATCTAACGTCCAGGCCCTGGACATTCACCTAATGGACGGTCTGGATATAACATACATCCTGGTGGGGCCCATGTCACCAAACGATCTCTCCAAGGTGGATGGCTGGATGGGTACATCATCAAGGTGGCCCCTCATTCATCAAAACGGATGGACTGTCTGGAGAAACACATACAACGTGGTGGCCCACAAAACTTGCTGACGATACTAGCAGCTTTAGCTGCTGGCCGTCCAGCAGATGGACGGCCCCGATGCATCATACATACATTAAGGTGGGTCCCACCTGCCCTGGACTGATGGACAGAGTGGATGTAGAATAAATTCATCGAGGTGGGCCCCACATGGCACATGGCCCACAACTGCTAAAACAGATGGACAACATAGAGAAACATATACATCAGGGCCCCACTACACCAGCCTTGCTGCTGGACGGCTGGGCTGTTGGCCCAGCGTCCAGCAGATGGATGGTTTGGATAAACAGATGAACGACGTGGGTATAAAACATATACATCAGTGGTGGGTCCCACGTGAGGGCTGGATGGCATGGATAGATCACACACATCAGGTGGGTCCACACGTGTGGCCCGCCTACTTTGCATCAAGCTGATATTTTCATTTTCCCTTCTGTCCAGACCTCGTAACAAGTTGGATGGTGTAGATCCAACACATCAATCAAGTGGGTCCCACGTAGGTGGACGGCATGGTTCAAATACGTGCATCATAGCGGGGTCCATAAAATAGGAATAGAGAGAGAGAGAGAGAGAGATTGGTGAGATAGAGGGAGGGACCCCGGCCACTATGGGCCCTCCCTATACAATGCATACATCAAGATGGGTCCCACCACAAGTGGGCCCTCAAATCATCAAATCAACGGTAAAAATCATAGAATCACCCACCATTCGATCTTCTTAGTCTGATGGAATGCCAAACTCCTTGGCTTTGACTTTGACGGAGGATGATGGAGATTGGACGGTTGGATTAGGTGGTAGGGAGGTGGGCCACACTAGCTTCTCCTCTCCCATGGAAATGCTTGGATGTTGGGTGCTCATGGGGTTACTTGGGAGAATGAGAGAGAGATGAGAGGGAGAGGTTGTAAGAGAGAGAGAGAGAGAGGGATGGGTGACTGATAGGGTGTGATGGGTGAGTGAGTGATGGGTGTACTTGATGGGTGGAGAGAGAGAGAGTGACTTTAGGGGAGGGGTGGTTGTACTTGCTTGAGGTGATTGATGGGATATGTACTTGACATGATTGATTGATTTCTCTTGGGTTTTGTAATTGCGAGGCATTTTCCTCAAACTAAACGCAAGCCCACATCTCCTGACTTAGGTATCGCCTCGATGCACGAGACGCGACATCGGAATTGCGGCAACGACACGGTTGCTAAGGTACAAGTCTCGGGTCGAGCCGATTCTGGAATACGGGATATGACTTAAGGTCACGCGCAAATGCTATTTACACATCGCGGGTCACCGGAATTCGACCGGGTGGACCGCAGAAGTCTATGGAACGGTACAGGCTAGGATACGGGCCTGACAGATGCCCTGAAAATCACAAATGTTTTAACCCTTCGATTATATAAAAGTTATGGTTATAGTCCATTTTCAAAGCAAAAGAAGGGTTGGAGTAATCTTATTTAAGAAATTTTATTTGTTGTAAGTGAGATAAATCATGTAACTAATTTGGATCATTAGAAGATGATTCAAATTCAAAAGTTAAAGTCACAATGTATTGTATCATACGGCCTTATATACTTGTTCCTATCATTGCTACCAAAGCCCTTTACCGGTTAAGAAATGATGTAAAGCAGGGTTACAGACACTTTCATGTCCAAGATGGATCAGATAAGGCGCAATCAAAGCAGAAGTGATCAGGACTGTTGAAACCCTAAAATAGGCATCTCTTAAACCGGAATGAGTTATTCAATGTACCATATCTAATTTTGGGGTAGGAGAAGCTACTTTAGCTACCCAACCCCACTACGCCAGGTTCCCCATGCTGAATTTGCGAGATTCCATCAGATCGATGGTTGAAAATCCTTTTTAATTTTGTTTTTACTATTTATAGTAAGTTTTAGTTTGATCATAACTCTTTATCCTTTGAGCTTTAGGAGTTGTGCCCAACATGAAAAGGGCTTAGAAAATTTAGGAGAATAACATGGTTAGGACAAATAGGACACTTACTATTTTTGGCCGAAAACAATGAAGTCTAGTAGAAATTATGGTCGTCTATAAATAGTAAGTTTACTATTTATAGTAAGTCACATTTTTTAGGGAGTTTGAGTTAGAGTTTGATTATAAAACTTCTTCCTATGTTTGATATCACTATTTAAAGAGTTGTAAATTTGTTTTTATCATCTATCATTTAATTTTTGAATTCTTAAAATTTATTTCTATTTTCTTATTTTCCCTCGTGGATTCGAGGAATCTCTATGAGGAGTCTAAAGAAGCTCCGTGGTTTCAGTGTAATTATCCCCTTGAGGAAGATGGTGATCGACCTCATCACATCCATCCCTGTGTCAATTGGTATAAAGCGAAGAGTCCCCTCAGACCAATGATAAATAACAAAGGAATGGACCAAAATTCCATTAACAGTGATCCAAGGATTCATTATCTTTTGGAAAGAATGGAAACTTTTCACTGGGAGAGTCAGTTAATTATTTAAGGGTTGTAGGCAAATCTCGACTGTCTTACGGATACGCTAATTCTGCCCCAAGCCCAAGGCGGATGCTCAGCTGCCCGTGATTGTTGTACGGCACAACTTAGATTTCTATAGGGCACTACCAGTGGTGAATCATAGGGTTACCATAGATGAGTCGAGCTCTAGTGATGAGGACATCAATGATGACTTTGGTCGACGACTAGTCCATGAAGGTGATCGAGTAGAGGGTGTTGAAAGAGGCTATTGAGATAAGGCCGGACTTTCCTGTTTTAATGATTTATATATAGAAGATTTCCTCGATTAGTTAGCCGAAGTAGAATGATATTTTGATTAGACGGACATACCAGAACATAAAAAGGTGAAATTAGTAGCGTTTAAATTAAAATCTGGTGCTTTTGTATAATGAGAGCAATTACAACTCTCACATGCTCAATAGAACAAGGCACCCATTCGATCATGACCACGGATGAGACACATTTTTCGATCATAATTCTTTTCTAGTGATTATGAGAAGGTATTGTTCCAGCAATATCAAAATTGCAGACAGGGGAATCGAACAATCATGGATTACACCAAAGAATTTCAGAGGTTGGTAACTCAGAATGACCTGTCAAAAACTAAATCATAGAAGATGGTACAATTTATAGGTGGGTTACGATCGACGATTCAGGATGAAGTTCAGATGCACCCGGTCGGGATCGTGGATGAAGTGGTTCAGTTGGCAGGTAGGGTAGAAATGCAACTTACAAGAGTCCTTACTCGGCATGATCCTTCAACTTGGCCCCTCATGATGAGTCCCAAGGGGGATTTAGTGCTAGCACGAGGAAAAGAACCAGTAGGAGGACGTCCTCAACCTCCTGTAATAAAAAACCATGACATAAGGAGTAGCCCAACTAGGCCTCAACGTGTAACGCTCACAATAGTAGGTCCGAGTAAGATTCTAAATCTTTATAGTCGACCAAGGATGAACACTTGCTACTGATGTAGCCAACTGGGCCACATATTAAATACCTACCCTCAACATCCCGTAGCCCACTTAATCATTAACGAAGGGGGCACTAAAGGTGATGCAGCAGAAGAAGACTATGGATTTGATGAAGATGAACAAACTACTGAGGAAGGAACTAGTGACAAAGAATGGTTAGCTAAGGATCACGATGAATCCTTAGTCGTGAGGTGATTATTGTACACCACACGGAAGGAATTGAATCCATAGTGGTACAACATATTCTGTACACAGTGTACCGTCAACGGTAATGTTTGTAATGTAATCATAGATAGTGGTGGTAGCGAGAACATCATTCTAAAGGTGATGGTGGACAAGTTGTGGCTACCTACAACAAATCATCCTTCCCCTTACTCGATTGACTGGATAAAAAAAGGTGAATGACAGCAAGATAACTGAATAATATACACTCTCATTTTCAATTGGTAAAATTATAAGGATCAAGCACTTTGTAACGTGGTCAACATGGAAGCATCTCATATATTACTTGGTCGACTATGGCAATCGGATCGTGATGCGACCCACCAAGGACGAGACAATGTTTACGTCTTCATCAAGGACGGTCAAAAAATGGTCCTTGCCCCTATGGCACTAGAGAACCACTTTGAAGCTTTTAAAATGGAAGAAAATTCCCTCTTGACCATTCGGGATTTCACAAAGGAATTTAAGGAAACCGGCAAAGTGTATGCTGTGATAATAATGAGCGAGGATTCGGAGCCCCAAACATTCATCCATGTTTAAGGCCATTACTGAATGAATTTAAAGAAATTTGGCCCGATGACCTTCCGATGGATTGCCTCCCATGTGAAATATTCAGCATCATATCGACCTTGTCCCCGGGTCTAATTTACCCAGTTATGTTCACTATCAGATGAGTTCGAAGGAGTGCGATATTCTACATGGACAAGTGGAGGAATTGATCTGTAAGGGTCTAATCCAACAAAGCATGAGCCCATGCGACGTATCGACCCCATTACCTCCAAAGAAATATAGGGGTTGGCACATGTGTGTTGACAACTGGGCGATCAATAAGATTACCATAAAATAAAGATTTCTCATAACACAGTTGAATGATATGTTAGACATGATTGAGGGTGTGAAATTATTTTCTAAATTAGATTTAAGAAGCGACTACCATTAGATTTGAATACGGCCGGGTGATGAGTGGAAACTAACTTTTAAGACCAATAAAGGGTTCTATGAATGGTTGGTTATATCCTTCGGTCTTTCGAACGCGCCTAGTACATTCATGAGGTTGATAAACCAAGTTATAAAGCCATTCATTGGGCATTTCGTCATAGTCTACTTCGATGACATTTTAATATACGATCAGGACAAAGTAAACCATATGGAACACCTCAAACAAGTCCTTCAAGTTCTCACCGAAAATAAATTATATCTCAATCTAAAAAAAATGTAGCTTTTTGACCTATAGCTTATTAATTTTGGACTTTGTTGTGACATCCACGAGCATCTAGATAGACGATGAAAAGGTAAAAGCTATAAGGCAATGACCGGTTCTGACAATCATCCACGAAGTACGAAGTTTTATGGATTGCCGACATTCTATCGTTGATTTATGAAAAAATTTAGCACCATTGTGTCACCACTTATAAATTACATGTAGAAGGGGCCATTTTAGTAGACTGTCGAAGTTGACAAGAGCTTTACTGAGATTAAGCACAAATTGTCTATAACCCCAGTTCTTGTACTTCCCAGCTTCAACAAACTGTTTGAGGTCGAATGTAATACTTCATATGTTGGAATTGGGAGAGTTTTATCTTAAGAAGGTAGGCCGGTATCCTTTTATTGTAAAACTCTTAATGATGCACGTAAAAGTGGTCGACCTACCAGCTCGAATTGTAAGTAGTAGTCCAGGCACTGCGACATTAATGATATTAGTTAGTTTAGAGGGAGTTCATTCTTTACACAGACCATTAAGCTCTCAAATTCATTAATAATCAGGCTAACATAAATCATGTGCATGCTAGATGGGTTGCATTTTTGCAAGAATTCATATTCATTCTGAAGCACAAATTAGGGTTGCAGAACAAGGTGGCGATGCACTTAGCTGTCGTGTGTCACTACTTGTTACAATGAGGAATGAGGTAGTCGGATTTGGTTGTGTCGATGAGCTATATGTCGAAGATGAGGACTTCAATCCTGCATAGATGAGATGCTAAGATGTTCATCTTAGTGACCTACATATGCAAAATGGTTTCCTCTCCAAAGTTTTCTAGGGGAATAGATTATTTAAGAGTTACATGGAGGTGGCCTTAGTGGACACCTTGAGCGAGACAAGACATGGGCTCATGTGGAGTGGTGGTATTACTGGCCACAATTAGTATATGACGTAAGTAAAGCAGTGCAACACTGTCATGTTTATCAGACCTCTAAGGGGCAGTCTTAGAATACGGGGTCTATACACCCCATTAATTATGCCTGATGGCCCTTGAGAAGACTTATCTATAGACTTTATGCTTGGCCTCTCACGAACACAGCGCAGCATGAATTCAGTATTCGTGGTGGTAGATCATTTCTCAAAGATGACATACTTTATCCCATGTAAGAAGACTCTCGATGCAACACATGTGACGAACCTATTCTTCAGAGAGGTCGTACAGCTACATAGGTTTCCCAAGACCATTACTTCTGACCATGATATGAAATTCATAGCTACTTCTGGCGGACTTTATGGAGTCAGTTCGCTACACAACTTCAATTTAGCAGTGCCTATCATCCATAAACCGATGGAAAAACTGAAGTTGTGAATCCCACATTGGGAAAACTCCTTCGATGTATTTCAGGTAAAAAACCAAAGCAATGGGATTTAACCTTGTCTCAAGTAGAGTTTACATTCAACAACATAGTGAACCGCTTGATAGTGAAGTCTCCGTTCGAGATTGTTTATGGTTGAGTGCCTCTCCACACACTTGACTTGGTCCCTTTGCCCAAGCTTCTGGGCATGAGCATTATAGTAGAAAATATGGCGGATCGAATCGTGGGCATTCATATGGAGGTGCAAGCCATGTTGCATGCTTCAAACAATAAATACAAGGAGCAAGGTAACAAGCATCAACGACAAAAGGTGTTTGAGATGGGCGACTAATTTATGATCCATCTATGCAAGAAGAGATTTTCGACCGAGACTTACAATAAATTGAAGAACAAAAAAATTGGACCGGTACCGATCCTTCGAAAGATCAATGACAATGCTTACGTTGTTGATCTTTCGGATGACATGGAGATTTTTCGTACTTTCAGCGTTGCGGACCTAGAGCACAAGCTGGACAGGAGTCAGATTAACTACTCCCTTATATGCAAAGAACCTTAAGACCGAGTATCATGAACCAAAGCTGGACAAGAACTCAAGGACGAGTTCTATTGAAGTGGAGGGGACTAATGTAGAGCTGGTCATGGACACTTTCATGTCCAAGATGGACAAAAGAAGGCGCGATCGAAGGCGGAAGTGATCAGGACCATCGGAATCCTAAAGTAGGCATATCTTGCAAACCAGAATGAGTTATTTAACGTACCATATGATTTTAGGGTAGGAGAAGTTACTTTAGCCACCCAATTCAGTTACGTCGGGTTGCCCACGCCGAATTTGCAAGAATTTTAATATTTATAGTAAGTTTTAGTTCGATCATATCTCTTCTTGCTTTAAGCTTTAGGAGTTGTGCCCAACATGAAAAGGGCTTAGAAATTTTAGGAGAATAATGTGGTTAGGCCAAATAGGACACTTAATATTTTTGGCTGAAAATCATGAAGTCAAGTAGAAATCATGACTGTCTATAGATAGTACTATTTATAAATTTGTTTTCATCATCTATCAATTAATTTTTGAATTTCTTAAAATTTATTTCTATTTTCTTAATTTTTCCTGTGGATTCAAGGAATCTTTGTGAAGAGTCCAAGAAGATGATTCGTGAATTTAGAGTATTTATCCCCTTAAGGAAGACGGTAATCAACCTTATCACGTCCATCCCTGCGTCAGGAAACAAGTGCCTCTTCGGCTGTAGCTGCTTCATACATGGTAAATGTATGCAATTTGCAAACCTTTCTTCTTAGAAGATTGGCATGGATTGAATGGCCAGGACCATTAGAGGATTGCGATTTCATGTAGTTGTCACACATGGATCGATAGCTTAAGTGGTAGATTGAGTGTAGATAAACTCGTTTCAATACTGGTCTTGGTATCTATTCCCAAGTGGGGTGTGGCTAATAGTATGGTGTCTACCAACGTGCTAACCAAAAAAAAAAAAACAGAAAGCAGTTGTCCAGTCGTGGTACTGGTGTGAAAGAGCGGGGATAATGAATCGAAATCGTAAGCATTCAATTCCCACTCTTGTAGTATGGTTCACTTGAGCTTTGAATATGTTTCGATTCTGGGAATGAAAGAAGTGGATAAGACACATCATGGTGGGTCCCACAGAATTTACTCGCTGCAGTTTGCATCCCAGAGGAAGGATAGTAAGTCCCGATAGATACGCAGACGGATTTCCAAATCCATAACAGTTTTAAGTTCTGGAACTGGAAAGACCCGTCCTAAGAGGATCCGGGACCAGATGTCCAGATACAAGGATACAAGGACACCAGCTAAATCCAAATCATTCATGCCCTATCATATATAGTGATTAATTATTTATGTGATTATAAGAATGACAAATGCTCAAAAACAGTTATTAGATAATTATTTATTGTAAATCAATTATCTATGGCTCACTTGGTGAACGGTCACGTCTCATGTGTCCAATTTTAGATAAGTTCATCGTTTCAATAAAGATGCAAAAATGGCCTATTGATATTTCTTTTGTAGGATCATGATCCTATGGAAAAAAAAAGGATCTAAAACAACAAGCTGGACGGTCCAGATGGTCCAGTGTGCTCTTCATGGGTCACCATTAACCAGTCCCGGTGATGCTGACTATTCTAATTCTAATGATTTCACTTTGCTTTTCAGACATCTATTGATCGCCAGATCAAAGTCATGATGGACAACAAAGTAGCGAACACTGGATGAATGGTTCAAATTTGGACCGTTCCACAGCAACTTATAAGGACCGCTCGTTTTGAAAGCCATGGATTGGATGGTTAGGAATTGTTTTGGTTCAGCCGTGACTGAAGAGTGGAGTGGACCGAACTTATACTAATCAATGTTGGCACTACTCACCTGCCCAATGCAACTAATTTGCACCAAAATAGCAGTACAGTACTGTTCCGAATCATTACTAGGGTTATAGTACTCTAAATCAGTGGAAAGGGATTGGCTACTGCCCCTGCCACCACCCAATGGCTGGTGTTCGGTGCTCTATGGGCCCCACCATGATGCATGTGCTTCATCCACGCCGTCCATCTATTTTTATAGATCATTTTACGATATTACACAAAAAAAGAGGTATATCCAAATCTCAATTGGAACACATTAGAGGAAACAGTGTTGAATGAACGTCGACCATTAAAAACTTTTTGCGAGCCATAAAAGTATTGGATGAAGCTGATATTCCTTTTTTCTCTTCATCTGGGTATTTATAACCTAATCAACAGATTGGATGTCTGATAAACGGTACAGTGGGCCTTAGGAGGATTTAAATGATGGATATCCAATCACGATTGTTTTCCTGTGGTGTGATCCACCTAAGATTTATATCCCTCTTATTTTCAGGATAAAGCCCTAAAATGATCTTTTAAAATGGATGAACAGAACGAATGAAACACATACATCATGGAGGGGTCCATATGGCACCGACCACCAGCCACGGGGCTGATGTCAGGGGGAGTAGCCAATCCGTTTCCAAATCAGTAGGGTCTTTTGAGTGGGGCGTGAACTTTACAATCCAATAGGCAAGGGCATTTTTAGAATAAAAGTGTGTTTGGATACACAAATTCTATGTGAGAATGAAAATTGCTTTCCATAACAACACGGGCTGTTTGGATCCGAGGCTTCTACACAGTAGTCATTGCTCTTAGGTAAGGGTTTTCTTATACAAGAAATAATGTGATAAGTTAATAATTGTCCAATCAATCCAAGAAATAATGTGATTCCACTTAGGGGGCACTCTATTTTTGAAATCCTATTTTTACATTCCTGAGGGCTTGTGGGTGAGACCCTGACCATAGGGCCCCACAATCAAGGTGCATGACATTTGACCATGCCTAAGCTAATATGCATGGTGGAATCACCCACCTCATTGGTTCGAGTCATTGTAAGTTGTGCTCTACCACATTAACGTAAAGAAAATGAAAAATGATTATAAATTACTTTAATTGTTCCAACAATAAATGTTTTTTTATCATAATGATGATAATTTATATTGTTTGATTTATTTAAAATAAAAAATATAATTATGACAATTTCATGTTGTTTTTATTAAATTATTGTAAAAATAAATTGATGTTATCTTTGCATAAAAAATTTATAATTATTAAATGAAAAGTGTGATAATTATAAATTACTTTGCAAAATAAACTTGTATTTGTCACACTATTTCTCTATTTCTTTGGCAATAATAAAATAATAATGATGAAATAATTAATTTATGATGTCATAATTAATCTACATTATCAATCCCTTTTGGGAAATCATAGTGATTTCACATCCAAATCTGTCGAAATGTCATTTCCATTTCTATCCCATTAGTCGGGAATCTAGTTGTCATGACATCCGCTAGTGCTACTGAAAGTAAGTCTGACATTGATTGGCATGAGTTATGGGTGGAAAAGGGCACGAGTGAGGTGTAAAATTGAATGTGCACACGGCATCTGACCGCGCATAAGGTAGGACTCACCGTACAGATGACTGGGTGCTAAAAAGGAAGACAGAGTACTCATCACGTGGGTCATTCCTGTAAAATAAAAAAGAATGGACGGTTCAGAGAGTTTAGTACACGTTCAACCGACCTGATCATTGGGGCAGATCACCATCTACATAGTAGGTTCCTCCATTGCATAACCAAGTTCTTACGTGTGACGTTGATAGGTGTGGCCCGCATGTAAAAGTGTGAATAGCCCATCCAGCTAAAATTTTATTTTTATATATCCAACCGTTACTGGATAGGGGTGGACTTTCGTGAGCGTGTCCCATCAATTATCGGTACAACGTCTTCTCTTTCTCGTGAACTCAGTGGGCATAAAACATCTCATCCATGTTGGGTCGCGGGAAAACATATGCAAGCGCCAAGCAAATTGTAACGCCATTTTCCCATACAACAAGAAGATAAGACAAATTTTATATGAAAAAAATCATTACAGAAAGAAACTACCACGTTAAGCAAGGAGTAATACATTATAAAAATAAAATCACAAGAGACAGCAGATATTACATATTTATATAACTTCTGAATCTCCTTTGAAATTCTAACTATGCCCTTGAATCCTTTAAAACACTTTAGAAAGTCATGATCCTCTCCCTAATCCTATATATATGCTACCCAACCATAATAGGAAACAAATCACGCACTTACGTAACTCTGCATATGCGCTTGATGAGACCTTCAATGACATCGACAGACATCGAAGACCAGTCGATGACATCAAAGATCCTTTATTGCCATTGAATGGTAACTTCCAAAACTGTAATGGAACCAAATAAGATTTTTTTTTTTCTTCGAATTTTTTCAATGGGATCGAGCGGTCTGTCGATGGCATCGACATCATCTACATCTGCTCGATGGGATTGAGTGGTCTGTTGATGGCATCGACAGATCCTGTTACAGATAGGTTTAAGACATTAGACATCAATCTCTTCCATGTCTTCAATCTTCAGTTTTCATTACTCGTTTTTCACCGCCATCTCCAATTGCCTTCCATCATAGCTTCATCGTTGCTTCTCGTGCACACTCGATCCTCATTACGGCTTCACCAAGCCTAAAGAAGTTACATAGAATTTCTCTATGGGAATCACCTTCAAAAGCATGTCAGCTAAATTCACGCTTGTGTGTATCTTCTCAAGTATCAACTCTCATTCCTCAAGCATCAATCAGATAAAATGACGATGCACATCAATATGCTTAGTACATGAGTAATAAATAGAGTTCGTTGCCAAATTAATTGCGATTTCACTATCACAATTCACTAACTTGGCCTCCTCCTGAAGCCCCAACCGATTTATCACCCCCTCAACCAAACACCTTTGAATGCTTTTGTCACCACCATATATTTATTTTTAGTTGTAGAAAGAACCACCATAGATTGAAACTTTAACATTTAATTGATCGCTCCACCCACTAACATAAATGAGTAACCAGAAGTTAACTTTCTATTACTCACATTGCCCACATAATCTAAATCCACATAGCCCACTAACATGTCCCTTATTTTTTAAATGCTAAGATGTAGTCCTACATATCTCGAATATATAAAAGTAGTCATTTCACTGCCTCCTAGTGTTGCCTACCAGGGTTAGACATGTATCTACCAATAACACCCACCGCATGTGAAATATCTGGTCTCGTACAGACCATGACATACATTAAGCTGCCAACCACACTCGAATAAGGCACACGAGACATAGCTTGTTTTTCTTCATCTGTTCCAAGACACTGTTTGAGAGAAAGGTTAAAATGAGCCGCATAGCCGACTATCTTTGCCATGTACATCCCATACTTCACCAATACCTTCTCAAGGTATTCTGCTTGAGATCACCATAGTTTGCTCCTATTCCCGTCTATGTGTATATCAATGTCGAGAACCCTCTTTGCAGTCCTCAGATCTTTCATCTCAAATGTCTCTGATAGTTGAGTCTTCGGTATTACAATCTCAGACATGCTATGACTGACCATATGCATGTTGTCAACATACAATACCAAGACAATTAACTTCCTATCACTTGGTGTCTTGTAATATATACAATGATCATACTCACTTCTAGTAAACTTCTAGCTCACCATAAAAGAATTAAATTTCTTATACCACCGCCTAGGCAACTGTATCGGGCAGTATAATGACCTTTTCAACCTGTAAACCTTGTTCTCTATCCCTTGTATTTCGAAACCTTCTGGTTGCTTCATGTAAATCTGCACTTATAATTTCCCATTTAAGAAAGTAATCTTAACATTAACCTGTTCCAGCTCAAGAATGTATTGGGTAACTAGCGCCAATACGAAATGATAGATACTTGCTTCACCACGGGCTCAAATATCTCGATGAAGAAATATCTTCTCTCTGATCATATCCCTTCGCAACCAGCCTTGCCTTGTATCTATCATGTTTCTTCTTAAAGATCCATATGCACCCGATCACTTTATGGCCGATGGAAAGCTCCAACAATTCGCAAGTTTCATTCTTGTACAAAGAGTCTATGTCATCATGCATCACTGCCTTCCACTTTTCGGCATCTACATCGTCAAGAGCCTCCTTAAAAGTAAGTGAATTTCCTTCATCTTTAATAACGACAAATGTAACATTTAAGTCATCCTTGTATCTCGTTAGTAACCTACGATTCCTTAGCAGATTCCTTCTCACTAGTGGTTACTCCACCCGCTCTTGTACCTCTGTTTACATCTCAGTATTAACTTGTGTCTCATATCTGTTTATGTGAACGTCCACAACTGACTTTTCTTCTTCGTCGTTGTCATCCTTATGGAACAAGGATCCTTCGTCAAATCTAACGTCACGACTAAGGATGATTATCCATGTGACTCGATCACATAGTGTAACACCTCGGTTTTCGAAACCCGAGTATACTACTCATTTTCAAAAATTCAAGTGTTAACCTTTAAAGATGGCTTATTTGTACACATTTTTTTTCCTTTTTCAGAGTTTGCAGTTTAGCGGAAGATAAACAAATCAAGTATAAGGGAAAGTCTGTGTACACATTTAAGATTCACGAGCAGCTACCCATAGGGCTTATACAAACCAATGTCTCAATGCTTACAAATACAGGAAATAAACAATTTATCATGTAAAGAGAATAAAATGCAGCCAGACTTGAGCTGTAAGATCACGCAGCTTCTCTTAGGCAGATACAACCACATATCCCTAATGTGTGTACCGTGCTCCTTATTAGTTTGAACATGAGTGTAATTCAAATCATCTGCACCACCTGTACGGTTATATATTCAAAGAATAAGTGGCCAGACATACCGTCACATTAGTTAAGTATAGTTAAACAAGAAAACCTCAACCCACGATGAAATTTTATTTAAATGTATAGATGTGTGAATGCATAACAACTGGGGATGCTAATCCAGTTGGATTTTGGGCAAAACCAATGCATGTGGTCAGTAACTAGCTAAAATACATCAAGTACATGCGTAGTGACTAGCTCACCAAAAGTGGGTCATTTGATGGTGATCTAGGATCTAATGAAATGATACCACGACAAAGGGCACATGCTACAACACCCAGAGTTAGCCACCCGCCATCGCACGTATGCTATGAATGCATGATTAGCCCAACCGTTATTATTCAAACTGCAAACAACCAATTTAAGAAAGCTCAAATGTCACTATAGGGAGCTTGTCACCCAACATAGGCCGACAACTAGGGCATAGTGTCCCATACTATCATCCCTGGCTCATGAGACTCCAACATTAAGATGTTTAATGGTAATCTCCTCAACTAGTGGTCAATCACAGTTTAACAGGTAGGACTTACCATTGTATGGTTACATAAAAATAATCCATCAAGCCGCTTAGGGAAAATATGAAATTGAAGGCAATGGGGCAAATATCAAATCAAAGTCACAAGGGCAAATATCAAGTTAGAGCCACGTAGGGCAAATATCAAATCAAAGCCACAGAGGGAAAATAGTCTATCAAGGAATGCAATAAAATGAATTATCCCCAAAAGCCGCATAAGCACAACGTTCCACAAGATGGTAAGTCCATAATAAAATTTCATCTAATCCATTAGGTAAAAATGTCCACTAGATCGAGGGTTTATTATAATCACAATCAATCAAGTTACATCTCAAGTATAGATGTACATATATAAGTGGAGTTTTCCACTAATAGATGTAGCAATTCAAGTTCTACAAACAGTTCATGAGTATGAGAAAATATTCAAGTGCAACATGTAAGTGTTTATACAAGATAAATGTTGAGCATATAATTTGAGGTGCAGTTCCAATAACTAGCACGAGTAATAATGAAATAGAGATATCAATTATCAATTGAAATTAAAATAAGAACTATCACTTAAGCTACATGGAAGCAGAAAGCTCAAAGGGGAAGAGTTATCATCTTACGAATCAAATCGCCTACCAATGTTGTTAGGGATTGCGTGCACCCTTATAGTCAAATCTTATCATGAATTATGAAATTGTATAGTTAGATCAAAGTTCTACAAACTATCTATAGTTAGGATCAACATTAGGGTCTTAGTTACGTAGTCTAGTGAACTTTGACCTACAATCTCGACTTGGTTGAACTTAGCTGAACAGAGCTAAACTAGGCTAAACTTGCCTACAATCTATTCTGAATACAACCTGCCAAGCCCACATAGTAACAACTACGAACAAAAGGGAGGTGAAAGTTTCTACCTCAACTGAAGTTGGGTGCGGCCCAACTCAATGTCTAGTGAGTTAACTCGAGAGGATGAGCTAAGTCAGTGACCTGATTCAACTGAGTCGACTCAACAACCCCCTCCCTTCCTCTAATTCTTCCTAGTCTCTTACCATCCTTTTCTTTATTCTCTTTTTTCTCCTCACCCAATCCAACATCTAATAGGGACATTGAAACCCACATAACTCGGTTGAACTCGCTATCAGTCAGCGTGTCAACGACTTGACTCGGTTTTGGACCAAGTCAACTTAATAACTCGACTCTTTACTTGTTCCTCTTCTTCTTCTTCTTCTTTTTTTCTCTTTGGTTTCCTCTTTATTCCTTCTCTCAATCAGTCCTATAAGTGCTTATACTCAAGCACATTGTAGTTTGTCAAATTTTGTAGTCCTATAAGGATCGCAAACTCCATCAAAGACAAGTTATCAACTCAATCAAGCATCTGAGAAAAATACTCATTATCTCAAGTCAAGATCATTCATGGTTCAAAGATCAGAACACTTCGTATGAGTCAACTACAGGTGGTATAATGTTAGAATGACCATAGGGTAGGTGTATTTCATACATGTATTATAATGATCATCTTTTATGTAAAATACACTCTAGTTAGGCCAGCCCGACATTTGGTTCAGCCAGCCTATCTGTATTAGGCCAACCTTATACTATTCGGGCAAAAATCAGATCCAAATAAGATTTTCCCACGGCATGTTCGGCCAGCCCAAGATAGGTTTGGTCAAGTACACAACAACTATGATCTGTCAGATTTTAGGCATATTGGGCTAGCCGAACCGGCCAACTGAACTTGGGTTTGGGCCAACTGAATTTTAAAAAGATTTTATCCTGCGAAATCCAAGTTCTATTGGAATGTGATCTTTGGAATCCGGTAACCCGAACTGACCCTCGAGCCAGCTGAACTGCACAGATCATTGGCTATAAATATAGGCTCTTTCTTCTCTTCATAACACATGAAAATTCGTAGATCTATCTTGTTGAAAAGAGTGATAGTCCAAGCCTCCTTAAGCTATTTGCGCTGTAATCTTTATCTTTATTTCAGCTAATTCTATTCTCTCTCTCTCTCTCAAGTTAGTTTAAACTATTTTAATAGAGTAATGTCACGCCCCAAACTCGGAAACCGGGCTCACAAAATTTCGGATCGCTGAATCCGGTGTCGACAACTTCCATAGTACCCCATTCTTGGCTCCCAGTGCCCATACGCCAGATTCCGATCCTGGGATCCTACAAGGAGAATTTTTCAATGTACATTTATCTCGTAAAAAGCATAATCACAAGTTTACACAAATCACAAAGGCAACATCATCATCACATATCCACTAATATAAACAATTAAATACAGTGCTGAAAGAGAAAATATACATATATCAAAAATCAAAGCTCTAGAAGACCACCACACACTCTAAGCTTAACGCTGCTGCGACCTAATGCCACCTACACGCATCTATCATGCATAAGCTTATAGAAAGCTTAGAGGGTGGTGTAAGTGTGTGCACAAAGTAAGTACCAAGTATGCAATATCAGAGAAATGTGCAAACATGCTGGTAAATCCATAAATACCATCAGCCTTATCCAAGCTATGTGATGCAAAATATAATAAGCCAATATCATATACTGAGGAACCAATGCAATATGCGGTGTGAATGAAATGACCAAGCTAGAGTGTAAAGTCGGGATGATAGCACATAGTATCGCAAGCTGTGGGTCCACGAATACCGTCAACCTCATATAGGCCATATAAATGCAGAAACATAGCAACCCAAAATGTCATATGCCACGGATGTAATGCAATATACGGTGCGAATAAAATGAGCAAGCTAGATTGTAAAGTCAGGATGATAGTACATAGTATTGCAGGCTATTGGGTCCATCACAAGGGACTTCTATCCAAACCAGTCTTATACCTAGATTTGGATAGACAGACTCAATGTGGTAAACTCCTAATCGCAGGTTAGTCACGCTCCCTAATCGAAATCCTGGCCATTGTGAAGGTACACAACAATTAGTTGTGCACCACCAGACCGAGTGGATAGTGAATGAATGAATGAATGAGTAAAATGCTGAGTAAGCAACTCCTACTCAATAAGTCCACATATCAGTACTGTATATTTCTATGATATCACCGGGGTCTAGTACACTCCACAATGGCTGTCGCCTCCCTAGCCACACAACCAGTGAGTGGAAAAGACCTCACTATCAACCTAGCTAATAGTCTACCAATACTTACCCGACTCATCAATAGCGGACCCGTTTGTGAGCTGGTCAAACTTAGCCTAGCTTACAGCCCCCTCACTTTGGTGGATAGGGCCACACTCCTTCCAACTGACCACGACACAGTGGGAGACGCAGCCTACTGACATTTGGCACTCGGGTGCTCATGTATCCACTCGGTCTAGACGTTGGAGCGTCCTCTGATACCAAGAGGGTTTATAGACTTTCACTTAGGGACATCTATAGCACCGTATGTAGAAAAAGATTTTTCGGTGTCCCATCTGGCCATCCACGATATGCCTGTGAAGGTTACCGCCCTGATGTTACTAGGGCGTACGGTGGTCATATCACAAAATGCGAGATGCATGAGTCATACCATCCAGTCATGCATTAAACCTGCGTGTACCGTGTGCTCATGTGGGGCAACTCTTTCTCTCAGGGAGTCCCATAAATAATCAGCCCAATGGCACATGTTATGCTCAATCACTCCTCATAACAAGCATGTAGATGATGCGTATGGGCATATATCATGATGTAATACTATACATATTCTCAGTGTGTCCTACTAGACTAAGTACACTTACCATGATTATTAGATAAGGCAGACAATAATAAACCACAATTGGCTTTCACCAGTATGTCACATACCAAGATTATGAACTAATCGACATGCTTCTTCTATAACTATAGGAGTCCATGTGGAATGTCCTACATTAGCCTTATAAGGTACTGATATATCATATATTCCAAGATGGGGTCCACTAGAAGGACGACAGATCTTGCCCATACGTCGAGATAGGCTTTACGCAGATGATATACTAAATCTGGTACTACATATTCTCCTATATACGATAAGAGGTAATGGTGTACTAGTGTCAATGATAGGCCTCACACTTGTCCCAAAGAAGTAAATGGATGGTGTGATGATATATATGTGACACTGAGGTCCTAACAACTGGATACAAGGATAAGATATGTCTCATGGGGCGAGTCAAGTGGGTATACGACAAGTGAGCTTCCTCACTTCCTTTATCATGACAAATGGGATTTTCTATGAGGGCCTGATACGAATATAAGGTGACCCTTGGTAGGATCCACACATCCAAGACTACATAACCCTATAAATGGTCCTACTCATCATCTAAGTGGCCCTCGGGTTTAAGTCATTAAGCTTGGACAAACACATGCATCTAGGTAGGCCACATTCCCAATGGAAGGCTCAGTACGAACACAAGATGGGCTCCAAGGCTTGGGTGGTCCTACAGGGTATGGTGGAAAGCATCATTATCAAATGAGGGTCCAACGGTTTGGGATAGCCTAATCAAGGAAAAGATGGATAATATAAGCATCAATGGGGGCCAACGGTTTGGGTTAGCCCATTAAAGGGAGATGAGGATGGGCCTAACAACAGGCCCTAGAAAGAGTTACAATGTGGACATTTAACCATCATTGCTCATACAATGTGGACATTAACTAATCATTGCTCCCAAGGCATGACCCATTTAATATCAACTAGGAACATGGATGGGCATCATAAACATCATTACATACATCCTGGTGGAATCACACATCGCAATAGACCTCATATACATCACCTTGGGCCTCACACAAGGGCTTTATATACATCGCATTGAGCCTCACTCATGGGCCTCATATAGATCACATTCGGCCTCATACTTGGGCCTCAAATACATTACAATGGGCCACATCACATGTGCCTAATACACATCACAATGGGCTGCATCACATGGCCCTAATATACATCACAATGGGCCGCATCACATGAGCCTAATATACATCACAATGGGCTGCATCACTTGGGCCTAATACACATCACAATGGGCCGCATCACGTGGGCCACACTCATGGGCCACATATACATCATAATGGGCCACATCCCATGGGCACATGTACATCACAATGGGCCCCAACACATGGGCCGGGTATACATCACATTGGGCTTCAAACATGGGCCTCATGTACATCACAATGGGCCTTAAAGATGCGTCGCATGCTCATTATAATGGGCCTCATATACATCACAATGGGCCCCAACACATAAGCTGGGTATACATCATATTGGGCCTCAAACATAGGCCTTATGTACATCACAATGAGCCTTAAAAATGGGCCGCATGCTCATTATAATGGGCCTCATATACATCACAATGGGCCTCAACATATGGGCCAGGTATACATCATATTGGGCCTCAAACATGGGCCTCATGTACATCAAGTGGGCCACATCACATGGGCCTAAGGAGCAACCCATGATCCAGAAAATGGATGAACAGTGTGTACATAACACATACATCATGGTGGGCCTCACGTCCAAGGGATGGATGACATGAATATACAGCGCATATACTGAGGTGGGTCCCACCGTCCAAGGTGCTGGACGGTGTGGATATAGACATATACATCAATGGTGGGTCTCACCGTCCAACCATTTGAATGGTGTGGATAAGACCCATACATCAATGGTGGGTCTCATAGAACCTGCTGACATCATTACAGCAACTATATAGTTGGTGTGCGGTACACCGGCCAATCAGTTTCCACATAGGTGGGTCCCACGTAGGGCCCACCATAACATTTATTTTCCATCTGTTTATAAGGTCACAAAAACCTAAATTAAGAGGAAAAAAATTTTCATATTTATCCAAAACTTTTGTGACCCAAAAAAAGTGTTTCAATGGTAGACGTTCAATCCCCCGCTACTTCTTGTAGTGTGGACCACCTGAGTTTCGTGTACGACTGATTTTTGGCGTACCCCATTTTTAAGAGGGGACCCATCAAATGCACGGTGTAGATGGTTGACATGCATCATGGTGAGACCTGTGGTGGGGCCCACGGAGTTGACTGTTGTCATTACAGCAGCTATTGCTGTTGGACGATGTGAGGTGTTCCAGCCAATCCATTTCCATCTCCCACACAGATGGATGGCTGGAAATACAATACATAAGGTGGGTTCCCACTATCCATATCTGGATGATGGACTGCATGGATGAACACATGCATCATGATAGGGCCCACCGTCCAGATCATGGTGGGCCACGTCAAAATGGATGGACGGATGGATATAAAACACATAAACCAATGGTAGGCCCCACACCTGCACCGTCCAAATGGACGGTGTGGATATATAGGACATATACATTAAGATGGGTCCCATCCCAAACGTGTAGCACGTGTGCGGTGGGCCCCACACCTGTCAATTGGATGAACGGTATAACACATACCTTGTGTATAGGCCTAAAGAGCTTGCTGGCATCAAAGCAGCAGCTTTTAGCTGCTGGCCATCCAGTAGATGGATGACCCAGATAGAAAACACGTACATTAAGGTGGGTCCACACGTGTGGGACCCACCAGCTTTGGATGAAGTTGATACTTGTGTTTTCCTCTTCGAACAGGTATAATGGATGGTGCCAACAACGGTGGACTATCCAACCACCTGCTGGACGTCAGCATAGTGAGCCCACTTGGACAGCGGTGTGGTCCACGTGGTGGACGGCACGGATAAAATACATGTATCATCAGGTGGGCCACACATCAAGAGAGAGAGAGAGAGAGAGAGAGAGAGAGAGAGAGACAATGTGTAGTAGAGGAGCTTTGCCACTATAAGCTCCTCTAGCAATTACAATGCATACATCAAGATGGGCCCCAAAAATTGAGTGGATCCAAAATCATAAATTAAAGTCTAGTGCCATGAACACCCATCTCAGATCTTAGACTTCTTCCATTAATGTGTTCTAGAGCTCTAAGGGATGAGATTCAATGGTTGGGATTGATTTTGGAGGGTTGGACGATGAGATGGGGGGTAGGAGTGGACCACTCCTAGGTTCTCTTGGAGCTTGACAGTCACCTCCCTTGGTTGCTTGGGAAAAATGGTTAGAGAATGAGAGAGAGAGGGTGTTGTAAGAGAGAGGTGATGGGTGATGGGTGGAGTGATGGGTGATGGGTGTAAGGAAGGGATGGGTGGAGAGAGAGTGTTGACTTTGGGGATGGGATAGAGTGATGGGTTGAAATAGGATGTGTACTTGACATGTGATTGATTGATTGATGTGATGTTTGGGTAGAGATTCTCTCGTTATTCACAAGGTGCGGCGTTTCTTCAAAATATATGAGATCCCCCAACCCCTGGCCTGGGTATCGCATTGGTGCGCAAGTCACAATGTTGGAACCGCGGCGACGGTACGGTCGCTAGGGTATAAGTCGCAGGTCGAGTCGACTCAGGTTGATAGGGTGTGACTTAGGGTCTCACGCAAATGCTATCTATGTGTCGCAGGTCGCCAAAATTTGACAAGGAAGATCGCGGGAGTTTACGGAACGATACGGGCTAGGATATAGGCCTTATAAGTAATCCATACTCTGCTTGATAAATAGAGAATCGAATTTACAGAATTAAGGTATCATTCATTGAAAATACATTAGATCCCTTTATTTCTTTTTGGGTTGAACTCATACAAGACTTTATCTAAATCCCAAGAAGAAGATCGCTATATTCAAGCTATAACTATGACTTCGAATTGCCAATCGAAGATAAGTACTGTTTGTTTATTTATATTCAATTGAATTTTTCTGAGATAGCTCGAAAATATTAGCGGGTTTGTTTGTGGTGATCCCGTTAAAATCACAAAGTAGGTTTGATTGTGATAGCCCATGAAAATCGTAATAACTATATCAGGTTTTTAAGGTGACCTTGGGAAAATCTTTAGATAGTGAAAATAAAAATTACGAGAGTAGTAATTTTAGGAGTGGAGTATGTTGCATTTAGGCATCGAACCACTACAATTCTTTTGTGCATTGTAGTGATTATTTTTTATAATTTATGCCTATCTTGTGCTTCATTTATTCTTGCGATAGTTTGATATTTTGATTTCAAAGACATCGTGAAATAACGTTGTTCTACCTTAATCTTTTAGGTGAAGGTTGTCCTACGAACTATTTAATATTAAGAATTCAATTCTTTATGTAATTGAGTTTATTTGATTTATTATTCCACATTGTATCAAAATATTTGGCATAGTCTTATCCCCCCCCTCTAGGACATCTATAACTAATCCTTTCAAGTGGTATCAGAGCGAGGTTTCTCTTTTTGGGATTAATTTCCTAAAGCTAGATCCAGAGCTATTTAGGATGTCAAGTTTCGATAATCTATCTATTTCCAGGTCACCTTCTTTTGATGGCTCAAACTATTCCTATTAGAAAGCTAGGTTGAGGATTTTCCTCAAATCTATTGATGAAAGTGTGTGGCAAGCCACCACGACCCAATGGGTCCCTCTAATGTTAGAAGTAGTAGCTGAAAATGGAACTAAGTCCATCAAAGAACTAGCTTATACTCTTTGGACTACAGGTCAGAAAAGTGAAAGTAGTGCTAATGCAAAAGCACTTAATGCTATTACTTGTGCTCTATCACCAGACGAATTTAAAAGAATCATCTCTTGTGAATAGCTAAACAAGCTTAGGATATTTTTGAAATTACACATGAAGGGATTAACATTGTCAAAAAGTCTAAGATCCAAATCCTTACAACAAGGTTTGAAGAAATCCATATGGAAGAAAATGAATTATTCATGGATTTCTTTTCTAAACTAAATGACAATGTTAATTCCATGTGTTAATCTTTCCTTAGTAGCTTTTTGGGGTAATTAGCACTATACTCGATTGCTTGTGAAATTTGCATCAATCACTTTAAATTGTATCTGCATGGCTCAAAACTTGTAGAATAATTAGCGCTATGTTACTCGAAATGTGGGATTCATCGCTAAATCCGATTGCTCTTGGAAATTTTGGAAGTTTCTGGATCGGACCTGGACGCGCGTCGAAAGTCCGATAGCGATGATCTTAGTATTGCGGTCACCTTGTTGGGCTTGACCATCACCTTAAAAATCAAGTCCAGGTGATGTTCTCGGTCGATTTGTTTGAGTTTGGAGTGAAGAGTGTGAGAACGGTTGGAATTTAAATGAGATTTTATAAAATCTAAGTCGTGTCGCTTACGCGATGATTTTAAGCTATCGACCGTTGGATTCTGACCCAATTTCACCCTACGCATAGGGAAGATGGCCCGGGCATGTCCTTGTGCTTGTGGACTGATTGAGATTCTGGGGGACCGTTGAATTGAGTGTGGTCCTCCACGGCTGATCTGAAGATCCGATCGGTACGAAAACTCAGCTTGACCTAGATCCATGATCAGTGAGCTTAAGTCCGACCTTTCGTAGTAATAGGCCCACCAGAAGTGCTCCATTGGATCGAGAGAGGCTTGTTTTGGTTATACCCTAAGTATACTTTGGCCCTGGGATTATTTTCATCAATGTTAGGCCTATTTATAGACCTTAAAACCCTAGCTCTCTTTTCCATACGAATTTCCTAACCCAAGCTAAGAAAGAGAGATGAAAAGAGAGAGAAAGTGAGAGAGAAGTTGGTGAATCATCTTAGATTCTTTCTTGTTCTTCTTCATCCTTAAACCATCACTTTAGAATCGTTATTCCGGCGATTCTGAGTTCATCCTTGGGTAAGTCAACCTAACCCTAATCTGTGTTAGAGCTTCAAATAGTCTTTGTGCTGTTGTAGCTCATTTCTATTCTTGCTTTAGGTTATCTTCTCGCCGTTGACGAAGACATATCGTCTGAATCAGTTCGGTGTTCTATTTCTGGTTTAAGGTGCGGACTTTAATTGTATAGGTTATGGTTTTCAAGGCTTTCAATATTAGCTAATGGTTTATTCTTGTTATAGATGAGATTTCACATGTCAAATGTTATGTTTATGTTGCGTTCCTGATATGCATGTGATATATTGAGATTTGTGTATTCTATGTATATGTAGGAAGTACCGTATACGTATTTAATATGCACATGTGTTTGCCATGATTATTTGTTGTGTATTTATGCTAGATGTATGTGTGACAACTCCTTGGTAAAAGGAATTGTCCAAATGCTTATTTTTCAACATACGTCATGTGTGTTGTATTATGTATTCTAAGTGTTTGTAGAAATGTCTGAATGATCTAAAGTGTGATGTATCCACCTAGTATGGGCGTTGAGAAGCGATTCTCAACTCTCCCACTAGTGTGTATGTTTTCCTTCATGCAAGTTACATTCCTTGTTATTTAATTTCAAGCATTACTTATGTGTAAAATCCATGTTAAGTTGATATTCTTCAAATGCTTACATATCACATGACTTGAGTTGTTATTCCATTACTATTCTAAATTATCGATATGAACATCTGTTGTAGTGGAATGTGTTTGGGACTATGAGTTAGTCCAGGAAATCGGTAATTGGCCTTGAGATCATGGCTGAGATTGCTTTCGCCATGTAGGACGTGATTAGACGAACCCGAGTCGTATTAGAGTTGTCGGCAATGGTTTGGCCACGCGGAGTGTTTGCGCACTCTATGTCGTTCAACCCAACGTGCGCTCGTGCTAGTCGAGTTCGTCAAGTAACCCGATTGTCCGATGTATGTTCACCATGTATGGACGCTACTGTTTGAATCTAGGGTACCAAACTTACTAATGAAATCCTATTAACCATGGTACCTTGATCCGCTAAGACTCATGAGCCGGACATGGTGGTATGGGACACCGTGGTCGAGCTGTCGGCCTACGCTGGGGTGACGAGCCTCCCCGTAGTGACCAGTGAGCAACCAAACTCGTGAGCCGATTATGGTGGTATGGGACACTATATTCGTACTGTCGGCCTACATTGATTGGTGACGAGCCCTTTGTAGTGACCTCGAGCATGCCTGGATACCGCATTGAGGTGACGAGCCTTAGTGTAGTAATGAAGGTGTGATAGGCGTGCATTGATTGGTGACGAGCCCTTTACAACGACCTACAACCATATGATCATATGAGATGTCTAGGATTAACAACCCTAGAATGGATCACTGTTTAGATGGTGATATGAGGAAGGTATCTTAGCTTCCCAATCCTGCTATATGAAAAGGACTAATAACAACTTGGTAATCATGTTCATGCACCGCATTTGCATATGCTTTGTAGACGTAGTGCACTTTGAGGTGATGTCATGCGTAACGTAAGATGAAGACGCTGTGGGTGTACGCGTGAGGGCACGCATCATTTTGCATACATCCTTGCATTAACAAGAGTACTTAGGACTTGTTTAATTGTTCTGCTTTATCATTACTACTTGATTGAACCGATAACATGTTAACCTTTGCTTTATTGTTCCACCGAGTTGATTACTCACTCCCACGTTCGGGCGGTGTTAAACACCCACCGGACTCTATCTTAGTTCTGATGTTGTAGATGTTGAGGCGACTTCTGAGGAGAGCCGGAGATTGATGATGATGAGGTCGCTTTCTCTTTTATGCAGTTTTCAGACGGGTTCTATTGAGCCTTGTTATGATGCATGGTTTTCTGGGTTTTCTTTTGGGAATTAAAAGATGTAATTTGATACTCGTAATTTTGATAGCAATACTTACATTACGACCTGGTATGTGCATGTATTTCGAGGATTCGCACATGTACACACATATATTTCTTTAAGTCTTCCGCTTGCTTTCTTCACTTATCCCTGAATTATATCGTACTTTGGCTTAATCTATTCCATGTTTAATGCACTAATACGTTAACATACATCCATCATTAAATATGTTGCATAAGTGATGTTTTGGAACTCGGGAGGCGAGTTTGTGCTCGACCCCAAGTTGGTATCAGAGCATGATTTGGATTAAACAGGACCTGGGTTATGGTCACACACCGCACGCTGTCGCCACTTTAGTGTAATTGGGTGTGAGGTTATCGTAGGTTGTGTATTTGTGTTCCATTGCTTCTATCGGTGAAAGTTTACTGAAAACGATCGTCGAGATCGAGTCTGTGCTCTCTCCTGATCACACACAACGACCCAAAACCTTTCTTAAACCATCTATTAATGAGTTTAGATGGTCTATCATCCCATTTCAACCCTTCAATCTTCAAGAAATCTCTGTTTGTATCAGATTTCTGCCCGAATGGCCCGACAGGCGTCGAATCATGTAAAGGGGCCGATCGGGGCATTTCTAGTGGGGCCTAGGGGGGACCCACATCATTTTGAGCATGGGGGACCAGGAGGACCTCCCCCAAATGGTGAGCCATCGCCGGTTGGTCCAGAGACCGGCGATGTCATCGCTGGCTCGGCGAGGCCTCGCCGATCAACGGGCCAGGCCGGGCGGGCCGGCTCGGGCCGACGTTTGTATGGCCTAGTGTGGCCCACCCTTCCATAATTTGTAGGTTAAAACACCTTCTAAACCCTACTTCCTTCACAATCCTCCCTCCCAAGCTCTCTTTTCCTTCAAGTTCTCTTCCAAACTTCTCCAAATCTCTTCCAAACCTTCTTCTTCTTCCATTTTTGTGCAAACCATACCCACCCATCTCAAAACCTCATCTCCCTTTGCTGTTTACCTCTCCTTTTCTTCTCATTTGGGCTCCTAAATCCATCTTTAGGATCTCATGTGTGTGGAAGTTTCTCCATCTTTCCTATTTCTCTAATTTCTCATGGCCCTCTTTGAGTTTATCACGACCATCTTTTCCGTTTCTACCCTTCTTTCTTTGATGGGGAAGAAGAGAGCCCCCGTGGATGAAGCTGGGCCTAGCTGCCCAACCCGTGCACGGAGGCCGAGAGGTGCTGCTACGAGCACGACCGCCGCTCGTGAATTCCAGACCAAGCGGGACCTTGATCCTTGAGCTCCCATTGGTAGAACCTTGTTGGCAAAGTTGTCGCATGGAGTTTATGAAGGCCGTAGAATCCTTTTTGAGGCTCATGTTGATCTGCGGCTGTATGGCGAGTTTCTGTTGTTAGAGCGCCTGGAAGGGGCTGGTTGGTGTCCCTTGTTTGAGGGCGAGTATCACGCGAATGCAAGTACTGTTCGAGCTTTTTATGCCAATATTCGTGATCCTTCGCTAGAGCCTCTGCAGTTCAAGATTCCTTGTAATAGTGGTCGGGAAGCTACGGTCAACATCGTTTTGATATCCCGACTCCTGAATGTGCCACTTGGTGAGGTGTATGCCAGTGAGAAGAATTTGAACAGTATGCGCGAGAGGGATCGTCTCACCCAATTCCTGTGTGGTTGTCTGGTCGAATGGCAGCCTAATAGGAGTCTTCTGGCTATCAACATGACGAACAACTTCCATTTTCTTCACCACATGTGTACGTTCAATGTATACCCAAGGTGGAGCAATCGCAGCGAGTGTACACGCCTGATGGTAGATTTCCTGTATCATGTGGGGCAAGAAGCGAAGTTATGTGTGCCAATGTACATCCTGCGCTAGATTATTCTCATCGCTCGTTCGACTAGGAGAACCAAATCGCTTCCTTTCTGCCACCTCATTTATAAGCTTGCACATGAGTTTGGCTATAGGCTTGGAGCAGAGAAGATGGTTCCTGTTCGTCATATTAGCCTGACGACCCTCAAGCAGATGGAGATTGGTTACGGTGGACAAGCCTCGAGAGTGAGGATGAGTCGAGAGCGATGATGAAGAGAGTTATCCTGAAGGTGGTGCCGAGATTGAGGAAGAAATAGAGCGGGACGAGGAAGAGGTTGAGGCACGAGGATACGAGTGAGAGCTCTCCTCTGTGGCACCAGAGCAGAGTGCGATCAGGCTGCCAGGATGCCCGTATTGCTCGGCTTAAAGAAGGGCAGGCTGTTTATGTGAGGATATTATGGATCTTCGAGGCCTTGTGAAGTATAAGTTTAAGAAGGTGACTCGTACTCTAAAGTCTATCCGTTGTTGCTTGCGGGATAAGGGTGCCCTGCCTCCATCTCCGATTCGACAAGTAGTTGTCGTTGTTATCATCTTTTGCTTTATTTATTGTTTCTTTCGTGTGTAGCCATTGTTGGCTTTGTAGTTAGAGTTGTTTGAGGTTGTTTGTTGTTGTTTGAAGTGGTAGTTGTTGTAGTTCACATGCTTTCCTAGTCATGATTCATGTAATCTGCACTACTTGTATTGCGACAATTTTGATTAATGGAATACATGTTGTTGGCCTTTCTTTGTAGCACCCCTTTATCATTACGATGTTATTATGGGTATGGATTAGCTCACGAGGATGCGAGTGAGATTGATTGTGAAGTAAGGTCGGTGACCATCCATGGACTGAGGGCGAGATAGTTACTTTCCCGGTTCTAGTTACTCTTTTCGTCTTGATTATTATACTTCTCTATTGGAGAGTATGGTGAATCGGCGTTAGTTAGCACGCCTGAGTTCGGGAGTTTGAAGATGTGTTTGAGTCGATTCTGAATTACCTCCTCGGCGTGAGATTGATTTTGATATCGACCTCATGCTCAGTGCGGCGCCCATTTCTTTACCCACCTATCATATGCCTCCGAGTGAAATGGAGGAGTTGAGGAAGCAGATAGATGGTTTGCTGAATTTGGGTTTTATTCGGCCTAGTGTGTCCCCTTGGGGAGCACTGTTTTGTTTGTGAAGAAGAAAGATGGTTCCTTACGATTGTGTATTGATTATCGCAGTTGAACTAGGTATCTGTGAAGAATAAGTACCCTTTGCCAGGATTGATTATCTGTTTGATCAATTGAAGGGGGCACGGTACTTTTTGAAGGTTGATCTACGATAGGGTATCATCGATTGCGCGTCAAGGATGAGGGACGTGCGTAAGATCGCTTCGAGACTAGCTCGGTCACTATGAGTTCCTTGTGATGTTGTTCGGTCTTACGAACGCACCGGCCGTGTTCATGGATCGGATGAACAGGGTGTTTCGGCCATCCTTGTTCCGATTCG
The DNA here is from genome assembly GCF_029962835.1 of Magnolia sinica. NCBI lineage: Eukaryota > Viridiplantae > Streptophyta > Magnoliopsida > Magnoliales > Magnoliaceae > Magnolia > Magnolia sinica. Next base: position 33,794,997 of record NC_080583.1, read on the forward strand.
TCATTGTCTTTATCGATGACATCTTGATATATTCGGCAAGTCGGGAAGAGCATGAGGAGCACTTAAGAGCGGTTTTGGATACTCTTAGGAAGAATCGGCTTTTTGTAGTTCAAGAAGTGTAATTTTTGGAAAGAGGAAGTCAAGTTCCTAAGACATGTGGTGTCCAAGGAAGGGATAGGTCGATCTTGCCAAGGTAGGCTGCAGTGCAAGACCGGAAGCAACCTGGTTCGATTCTGAGGTAAGGAGTTTTCCGGGTCTTGCAGGCTATTATCGACGCTTCATTCAAGACTTCTCAAAGATTGCCGGACCGTTGTCGCGTTGACGTGGAAAGATTTGAAGTTTGCTTGGAATGAGAAGGCGGAGTTAGCTTTTCAGAGTGAAGGACGAGTTGACGTCCGCCCCTGTGCTAGTATTGCGAGCAAGGGGTTAAGTATATTATATATACCGACGCCTCCGCGTTGGCTGGGTTGTGTCCTTATGCGGAAGGACAAGGTGATTGCTTATGCTTCACGTCGTTGAGGAAACACGAAGAGAATTACCCTACGCATGACCTGGAGTCGTAATCATCTTCACGTTAAAGCTCTGGAGACATTACCTCTATGGTGAGGAGTTCGAGCTCTTTGCGACCACAAGAGCCTTAAGTATATTTTCACGCGGCGTGATTTGAATATGACGCCGATGGATGGAAACATTAAAGGACTTTAAGTTTGATGTTTCTTACCATCCGGGTAAGGTGAACCTTGTGGCAGATGCATTGAGTCGTAAGAAGGCTATTGAGTTTGTGGCTCAGATGATAACAGAGTGGGATATGTTGGAGTTTTTGCGGGATTTAGCAGAAGCTTACGGTGGTTGAACCGTATGAGGTTATCGCACACATTCATGTACAGCCCCTTATCGACGAAGATCGTTGCAGCTCATGCAGATGATGAGCTTTTGGTGAAGATGAGAAAGCGAGTTGGTATCGATGAGAACTCCGAGTTGAGTTGGTTCAGATAGGAGCCTACAATTTCGTGGTCGGTTATGTGTCCCAGACATTCCTGACTTGAGACGGGAGGTTCTCGAGTTAGCCCATAATTCTAAGCTTGCGATGCATCTAGGTAGCACGAAGATGTATTAGGATATGAGAAGGTCTTATTGGTGGGACAACATGAAGGTCCATATTGCTGAGTTTGTATCTCGTTGTCTCACGTGTCAGTAGGTCAAGGCAGAGCATCGCCGACCTCCTAGGCTGCTTCAGCCCATGCCTATAGCAGAATGGAAGTGGGACTTCATCTCTATGGACTTTATTTCAGGGTTGCCGAGAACGAGGAAGGGACATGACTCTATTTGGGTGATCGTCGACCGATTGATGAAGTCGGCTCACTTCTTACTGATCAGAGTCACAAACTCTGCAGACGAGTTGGCTAGGTTATATATCAAGGAGATTTTACATCTGCATGGAGTTCCCTTGAAAATTGTGTTTGACAGAGACACGCGTTTTACATCTATCTTCTGGACTCGTATCCAGGAAGCGATGGGTGTGAAATTGAAGTTTAGCACCACGTTTCATCCACAGACAGATGAGCAGACGGCACGTGTGAATTAGATTCTGGAAGACATGTTGCGAGCTTGTGTTTTGGATTTTAAGGATAGTTGGGATGATTGTCTCCCTTATGCAGAGTTCGTGTATAACAACAGTTTTCAGGCGAGTATCGGCATGGCTCCCTACGAGGCATTGTATGGTCGCCCGTGCAGAGCATCGCATTACTAGGCAGAAGTTGGCGAGCGTAGTTTGATTGGCCCAGAGTTGGTGCAGGCCACTTCAGAGAAAGTTGACATTATTCGACGTTGACTTCTGACAGCTCAAAGTAGGCAGAAGAGTTACGCTGATACGAGGCGGCGACCGCTTGAGTTTGAGGTTGGAGACCATGTATTTCTTAAGGTTTTTCTTATGAAGGGAGTTCTGCGGTTCGGTAAGAAGGGGAAGCTGACGTCGAGATTTATTGGTTCATTTCAAGTTTTGGATCGAGTGGGAGCGGTAGCATACCACCTTGCTTTGCCCATACCTCTTACAGTGTGCATAACGTATTTCATGTTTCTATGTCGAAGAAGACGTTCTGATCCTTCGCATATTATCGTTGGGAGCAGGTGCCGTTGAGTGAGGATGCCACTTATTACACCGCGACCGACGCGTATTCTCGACAGGAAGGAGCAGGTATTGCGTAGAAGGTTATCTCTCTTGTGAAGGTGCTATAGACGCATCATAGTGAAGAAGAGGCTACTTGGAAATCTGAGCTGGGTCAGAAAGAGCTACCCTCTGATCCTTGAGGAATATGAGAAGGTATGAATTTCAAGGACGAAATTTTCTTTAAGGGGGGTATATTGTAATGACCCTGGAAATTTTGTGCTAATCTTTCCTTAAGTAGTTGTTTTTAGGGTAATTAGCGATATACTCGATTGCTTGTGAAATTTGCATCAATCACTTTAAATTGTATCTGCATGGCTCAAAACCTGTAGAATCATTACGCTAAGTTACTCTGAAATTTGGGATTCATCGCTAAATCCAGTTGCTCTTGGAAATTTTTGAAAGTTCTGGTATCGGACTGGACCGCACGTCGAAAGTCCGATAGGGATGATCTGTTGCGGTCACCATATTGGGCTTGACCATCACCTCGAAAATCAAGTCCAGATGACGTCTCTCGGTCGATTTGTTTGAGTTTGGAGTGAAGAGTGAGAACGGTTGGAATTTAATATGTTTTTATGAAATCTGAGTCGTGTCGCTTGCGCGATGATTTTAAGCAATCTGGCCGTTGGATTCTGACCCAATTTCACCCTCTGATCAGGGAAGGTAGCCCAGGCATATCCTTGTGCTTGTGGTCTTGATTGAGATTCAGTGACCGTTGAATGAGTGTGGTCCGCCACGGCTGATCTAAAGATCCGGTTGATATGAAAACTCAGCCTGACTAAGATCCATGGTCAGTGAGCTTAAGTCCGACCTTTCATGGTAATAGGCCCACCGGAAGTACTTCGTTGGATCGAGAGAGGCTTGTTTTGGTTATACCCTAAATATACCTTGGCTCTGGGGTTATTTTCATCAATGTTTGGCCTATTTATAGACCTTAAAACCCTAGCTTTCTTTTCCATACGAATTTCCTAACCCTAGCTAAGAAAGAGGGAGAAAGTGAGAGAGAAGTTGGTGAATCATATTAGATTCTTTCCTGTTCTTCTTCATCCTTAAACCTTCACTTTGAATCATTATTCCGGCGATTCTGAGTTCATCTTTGGGTAAGTTAACCTAACCCTAATCTGTGTTAGAGCTTAGAATAGTCTTTGTGTTGTTGTAGCTCATTTCTATTCTTGCTTTAGGTTGTCTTGTCGCCGTTGACGAAGACATCGTCTGAAATCAGTTCAGTGTTCTTTTCTGGCTTAAGGTGCGGACTTTAAGTGTATAGGTTATGGTTTTCAAGGCTTTCAATGCCAGTTAATGGTTTATTCTTGCTATGGATGAGATTTCACATGCTAAATGTTATGTTTATTATGCGTTCCTGATATGCATGTGCTATATTGAGATTTGTGTATTCTATGTATATGTATAAAGTATCGTATACGTATAAAATATGAACATGTGATTGCCATGATTATTTGTCGTGTACTTATGCTAATGGTATGTGCGGCAACTCCTTGGTAAAAGGAATTGTCCAAATGTGTGTATTTCAACATACGTCATGTATGTTGTATTATGTATTCTAAGTGTTTGTAGAAATTTCTGAATGATCTAAAGTGTGATGTATCAACCTAGTATGGCATTGAGAAGCGATTCTTAACTCTCCCACTAGTGTGTATGATTTCCTTCATGCAAGTTACATTCCTTGTTGTTTAACTTTAAGTATTGCTTATGTGAAGAATCCATGTTAAGTTGATATTCTTTGAATGCTTACGTATCATATGATTTGAGTTGTCGTTCCATTACTGTTCTAATTGTAAATACGAATATCTGTTATAGTGGAATGTGTTTGGGACTATGATTAGTCCAGAAAATCGGTAATCGGCCTTAAGTTCATGGCTGAGATTGCTTTTTCCACATAGGACGTGATTAGACGAACTCGAGTCGTATTAGAGTTGTCGGCACGGGTTTGGCCACGCGGAGTGTTTGCGCACTCTATGTCGTTCAACCCAACGTGCGCTCGTGTTAGTCGAGTTCGTCAAGTAACTCGATTGTTCGATGTATGTTCACCATGTATGGACGCTTATGTTTAAATCTAGGGTACCGAACTTACCAATGAAATCCTATAAACCATTGTACCTTGATTCGCTAAGACTCATGAGCCGGACATGGTGGTATGGGATACCATGGTCGAGCTGTCGGCCTACGCTGGGGTGACGAGCCTCCTCGTAGTGACCAGTGAGCAACCAAACTCGTGAGCCAATTATGGTGGTATGGACCACTATATTCGTACTGTCGGCCTACATCGATTGGTGACGAGCCCTTTGTAGTGACCTCGAGCATGCCTGGATACCGCATTGAGGTGACGAGCCTTGTTGTGGTGACGAAGGTGTGATAGGCGTGCATTGATTGGTGACGAGCCCTTTGCAACAACCTACAACTATATGATCGTATGAGATGTTTAGGACTGACGACCCTAGAATGGATCACTGTTTGGATGGTGATATGAGGAAGGTATCTTAGCTTCCTAATCCTGCTGTATGAAAGGACTAATAACAACTTAGTAATCATGTTTATGCATCGCATTTGTATGTGCTTTGTAGACGTGGCGCACTTTGAGGTGATGTCATGCGTAACGTAAGATGAAGACACTGAGGGTGTACGCATGAGGGCACGCATCATTTTGCATACATCCTTGCATTAACAAGAGTACTTAGGACTTGTTTAATTGTTCTGCTTTATCATTACTGTTTGATTGAACTGATAACATGTTAACCTGTGCTTTATTGTTCCATTGAGTTGATCACTCACTCCCACGTTCTGGGGCGGTGTTAAACACCCACCAGACTCTGTCTTATTGATGTTGCAGATGTTGAGGCAACTTCGAGGCAGAGCGGGAGATTGATGATGATGAGGTTGTTTTTTCTTTTAGCAGCTTTCAGACGGGTTCTAGTGAGCCTTGTTATGATGCGGGATGCCGGGATTTCTTTTGGGAATTAAAAAGATGCAATTTGATACTTGTAATTTTGATAGCAACACTTACAATAGACCTGGTATGTGTATGTATTTCGAGGATTTGCACATGTACACACATATATTTCTTTAAGTCTTCCGCTTGCTTTCTTCACTTATCCCTGAATTATATCTACACTTTGGCTTAATCTATTCCATGTTTTATGCACTAATACAGTCAACATACATCCATCATTAAATATCTTACAACAAGGTTTGAAGAAATCCATATGGAAGAAAATGAATTATTCATGGATTTCTTTTCTAAACTAAATGACAATGTTAATTCCATGTGGGGTCTTGGAGAAAAAGTCCCTGAAAGCAAAGTGTGTGAAAAAATACTATAATCGCTTCCTAATAGGTTCAATTCTAAAGTCACTGCGATACAAGAATTGAGGGATACCAATACAATGAAGGTAGAGGAATTAGTTGGATCTCTACAAACCTATGAGCTGAATTTCAAAGCTCCCAAAAACAAGTTCATAGCCCTTAAATCCTCAAAATCAAAATCCAAAGACTCAAATTCAGATAATAAAGAAAATGAGTATGACATGGCTATGCTAGCTAAAAAGTTTTATATAATTTTTAAAAATAAAAACAGATTTGATTTTCAAAAACCGATTGACAAGAGAAAATGAAATTCTTGGAAATCAAAATTTAAAGACTCCTAATGCTTCAACTGTTTTGAATATAGACATCTAGCTGCAAATGTCCTAAGAAGGATAAATCTAAAAGAAGAGGCATGATTGCCACTTGGGACGAATCGTCTGAATCTGAATCCAATTAAGAAACTGATGAATCAGACCAAGAAACTGAAAATAATCAAAAGGCCTTCATGACCATAGGTAGAATTACTTCTACAAGTGAAGATGAAACTTTTGACTATGAAGCACCAGGAAGATATTAAAAATGAAGAAGATCTTCAAATTGCCTATGATGCCTTATATATAGAGAGTTGTAAGATTGCGGCAAAATTAAAAAATCAAAAAGATAAATTTGCTGATTTAAAATTAGAACTTGAAAAATCTGTTTTGGAGAAATCTCATTTTTTTTTTATTGTTTTAAGAAAACTAAACTAGAGTTAAATCTAAAAAATTCTGAAATTAAAAATCTCAAAACTGAAATTGAGAATTTAAAATTAGAAGTTGGTTCTCTTAAAAATTCTAAAGAAAATTGGATATACACCCAAGGTGACCAGAGACTTGAAAAACTGCTCACTGCATCTCGTCGAAGCAGTAACAAATCTGGCTTAGGGTACATTAAGAATCGCTTGGAAAAATTAAAAAAATTCTACTCCTGTATTTATTAAAGGTTAATCTTCAAAATCTAAAATAGAAATTACAAAGGAAATAAAGAAGAATGAAAAACCTTGTCAAAAACCTTTTTATCCAAAAACTAAGTATTACAAAAATCAAAAGAAAAATTATAATCCTTCTCTAGCAAATAAGTTAGTGGACTTACTTTAGGAGCTCTTGAAATCTAACTCTGGAACTAACAGAGTAAGTAAGAATAAAGAAAAATCTTACTCTCAAACTAATCATGTTATTAGATATCCTCCTAAACCCAAAACATATTGAAATGGGTTCCAAAAAATAAGTGTCTTGTCATTCACACTGCTTTCAAAGCTAGTAGCCATTTGAGATGGTACCTGGATAGTGGATGTTCTAAACATATGACAGGTGATAAGGAGATACTATCAGACATCAATCAAATTGATGGGGGCTCAGTAACATTTGGAGATGGAAGCAACTACAAAATCATCGAGAGAGATAATATAAAACTTCCCAATCTTCCTGTCTTTAAAGATGTCTTATATGTTGAAGGTTTGAAACATAATTTGCTAAGCATATCTCAAATCTGCGATAATAATCATAGTGTTAAATTTTTAGATCATGGATGTGAGATAATTAATAATCAAGGTCATATAATATTAAATAGTCGAAGAACCTCTGAAAATTGCTATATCATTGATGAATCATGTTCCTCAAATCACTCTTGCTATATGGTCCAAATAGATGAAACTGAACCATGACATTAACATCCTGGACATGTAAACTATAGAGATTTATATAAACTAAGCAAGAGAGATCATCTTCGAGGCTTACCCAAGCTAAAAAAAAATGGAAAAGAAAGTATGTGGTGCCTGTCATATAGGCAAACAAATCAGGAGTAGTCACAAGAAGGTGAACTCTTTAACAACATCTAGACCCCTTAAATTACTTCATATGGACCTAGTTGGACTTACTCGAACAGAGAGTAGAGGCAGTAAAAAATACTTTCTAGCTGTAGTTAATGACTACACTAGATATTCATGGGTAGCCTTCTTAAGAGAAAAGTCGGATGCTTTTAACGAAGTTAAAAAAGTTATTTAAACGCATCCAGATGGAAAAAAGAACTGTCCGTGAAGAAAATAAGAAGTGATCACGGAACAAAATTTAAAAATATCAAGTTTGAAAAGTTTCGTAATGACCATGGAATATTACATGAGTTTTCTACTCCTAAAACTCCTCAACAAAGTGGTATAGCCGAAAGGAAAAATAGAGTTCTACAAGAAATAAGGACTGTTATGCTTAATAGTAAAAAATTAGTGAAAAATCTACGGGTTGAAGCTGTTAATATTGCTTGCTATATTATTAATTGAATATATGTAAGAGTAGGTAAAAATAAAATGGCGTATGAACTCTGGTTTAACAAAATACCTTTAGTAAAATATTTTCATACTTTCGGAAGCAAATGCTTCATTCTACGAGATCAACAACATCTAGGAAAGTTTAAAGTGAAAAGTGATGAGGGCATATTTCTGAGGTATTCTCTAAACAGCAGAGCATATCGTGTCCTAAATAAAAGGACCAGAGTGATACAAGAATTCATAAACATCATTATTGATGATTAAAAAATCACTCCAACTTATGATAATGATGATGAAGTTATTATAGTCAATCAATCAGAAACTTCATCGAAATCTAATTCAACTGAGAATCAATTAGTCAAAGATCATCCAACTAATCAAATATTTAATAATCCTCACACTGGTGTTTAAACCAGAAGACAATTGGAAAACATATATAATCATGTGTGCTTCACTTCTTAGATAGAACCGATAAATGTAAATGAAGCCTTAGCTGATGAAAATTGGATTTTGGCTATGCAAGATGAACTAACTTGATTTGTCAGAAAGGATGTTTGGTATCTAGTCCCTAGACCTTCTGACAAACATGTGATTGGAACAAAATGGGTATTTAAAAATAAATTTGATGAATTTGGGAATATCATAAGAAACAAAGGTAGGTTGGTTATACAAGGGTACACTCAAATTGAAGGAGTTGACTATGATGAGACTTTTGCTCTAGTCGCTCGTCTTGAATCCATCAAACTGTCTATCTCCATCGCATGTTATAAAAAATTTAACATATACCAAATGGATGTTAAGAGTGCTTTCTTAAATCGTGACCTAAATGAAGAAGTTTATGTAGAACAACCTAAAGGCTTTGAAGATCCTAAACTTCTTAACAATGTTTACCATCTTAAAAAGGCCCTGTATGGTTTAAAACAAGCTCCTAGAGCATGGTATGAAAAATTAACAAAATTTCTTCTTAGTTAAAATTTTAAATGGGAAGTGTTGATAAAACCTTATTTATCAAAAGAATTAATGAAGATAAATTGATTGTTTAAATATATGTAGATGATATTATTTATGGATCAACAAATGCTAACATTTCCTCTAAGTTTGCAGACTCTATGAAATTAGAATTTAAGATGAGCACGGTGGGAGAACTGAACTATTTCCTTGGTCTTCAAGTGAAACAACTTAGGGATGGGATATTCATATCTTAGATCAAGTATGCGATGAATCTAATTAAGAAATTTGGGTTTAAGAATGGTAATGGTAAAAAAAATTTCAACTCTCATGGCTACAATGCTGGAGTTATCGAAAGATGACTCAGGTAAAAGCATTGATCCTCGTCTCTACCGTAGCATGATTGGTAGTCTCTTATATTTAACTGCCAGTAGACCTAATATTTCTTTCAGTGTAGGCATTTGTGCTAGATATCAATCTAACTCTAAAGAATCACATCTGGCTGCGGTTAAAAGAATAATTAGATATGTTACTAGCACTATTAATCTGGGTTTATGGTATCCTCATGATATGTCTTTACAAATTACTGGATATACTGATGTTGATTGGGCAAGTAATGCAGACGATAGAAAATCCACAAGTGGTGAATGTTTATACATTGGAAACTGTCTTGTCTCCTGGATGAGCAAGAAGCAAAACTCAATATCATTATTTAATAAGGGTGAGGGGGGGGTGAATAGGATTATGCCAAATAAAAATAAATTCCGGAATACAAAAGCAAATAACTGATTCAAATAACAAACTCAAATGCAATGGTAATGAGAGGTTGATTCAAATGTTGTTCAAAGGACAACCTTACACCAAAAACCAAGTTTATGGTAGGACAACCTGATGTCTTGAACTCGGTAAGGATAAAAAACTCAAACTAAAACAAAGAAGCAAATACAAAGAAACTAGCTATTATAACATTCACCACATGTACATGAAATAAATACTTGCCTTCATCACACATACATCACATATATCATCATCATCATCATCCACCAAACTCCAAGAATTATAGTGGTTCGGTGTGTACACCAACTGTTCTCAAACAGCCACACCTACTTCAGTCATAATAATCATAACCCACGTGATATTGGCTTTCATTATGAAAGAAGGTTTTCCAAGGTTCACCTTAAAACCTTTACAATTGCGTTTTCAATGGGCTACCACAATTAAAAACTCCACGCTGAGATTTTTTGGCAATCTTAGTCAAAACCACAATAAAGATTTTCTGGCAATCTCACAAACCAAAAGCGGTAACTGAAAATACTTATCTGAAGATTCTTCTTCGATGTAGCCCGGAGAACCGCTTCTTTGAAGATGAAGATGTCTAATGTTCAATCACACATATAGAAGGGTTTTAAGTCTAAATGAATTTTAAATTAATCCAACCTTAGGCTACTTTGATTCAATTTCTTGGATATCAATAGGGGTAGAGAAGAACACCCTTATAAAATCAGATTTATGCTAAGAGAGATCAAGACATTAGAAATCAAAAAGCTATAACAAAAAATCTTAATTTACCGGACAATAGCTTCACAATCACGGGGATCTTTCTCTCAAAGTAGTAAGTTGATTTTTCTTTGAATGAATGGAAAAAGTTGAGGAAAGACATATATTTATAGGCTGAAAAACGGTTCCTTCGACTGGTCTAAGGTTAGCCTCGACTGGTCTTGGGAGTAACCAAATTTCAAAAATTCTAGTACGATCAGATAAAATTGACCCTTGATTGGTCGAGTGTGGCACTCAACTGCTCGAGTGGGGCTTAAAATGGTTGCTGGACTTCGAGTCGAGCCCTGCTCGACTGGTCATGACCTTACCTGAAAAATCTAAAATTTTGAAATAAATCCTGGACTGGGGACTGGTCGAGAAAAACCCTGGACTGGTCGAGGCAAAGCCTGGACTAGTCAAACAATGAATAGGACTAGTCGAAGTAAAGACTAAAATAAGTACAATAACCCATATTAAATGTGCAATATGAATGACCTAAACCTAAGGACTTTCTAGGGTCATTTATACCTGAAATATTGAACATTGAACTTGTAGCTTCGGTAGCTTCGTTAGATAGTATACTTGAAGTACTTAAAGCTTGATCTTGTATTCTTAAAATTTGATCTTGTATACTTGAAACTTGATCTTAATCTTGACCATGTAATGCACTTGGACTTGATCTTACATTTGAAGTAGCACTTGCACTTGGTCTAGTACTTGAACTAGTACTTGTAGTTGAACATGCACTTTGACTTGAACTAGAACTTGCACTTGAAGTTAAAGTAGCATTTGATGTTGATGTTATACTTGAAGTTGATGAAGCACTTGAAGTTGATGTAGATAGAGCAATCTTCATGACTTGTAGCTCATCTTCGTATGAAGGTGAACTTTCCATCTATGAACAAGTTCATCATTCCAAAGTGGTTTGTCACTACAAAATTTGACAATACAGGGTGCTAGATATATAACATAGCACTTACAATCTCTCCCTTTGTCAAATTTGTGACAAAACCAACTTAGAAGATCAACCTATACAAAATGTACAAGTTCACAAACTTCAAAACTCCACTTCATAACATAACACACTTTCAAAAACTCCCCCTCAATTTGAGCTTGGTGACTTGTAGAGACCTGTATTAACTAATACACATATCTTTAAAAAAATGCACATGATGCACACATGCACCACTCTACACCATTCACCAATCAAACATACATAACCACCAAACTCTCCCCCCTTTTGTCACAACTTGACAAAGGAAGATATGAATATAGAAATCAATTATAGTAGTGATTATGATAATAGCAGAGAATAGTAGAAAGAGTTAAAGTAAAAGTTAAAAACATAATTAAGCAAAGTGTTAACATCAGCAAGTCATACATGTCCAAATAACAACTAGTCAAAGAGTGAAAGTTCAGAGTTAACGTTATACATGACCAAATAACAAGATAAGAAAAGCTAATCTGATCTAGATGAAGAAGGAGGTGGAATAGATGGATCAATCTAATGGAGTCCTCTGGTAATGCGATGAAAGTATTTGCACATGTATTTCATAGATGATTTATGACTCTCATGCAGATTATCCTGAGATATTTTCAGTGCATCCACCTTCTCCTCCAAAGAGCGAAGGCACTCATCATACTCAGGTGGCTGATAATCCGGGTCAGCCTCAATATCATCTGATTCTAACCCATCAAATATATCCTCCATCATGGTGTTGGTTGGTAGTGCATCTTCATCTCCAACTTCCTCCGCTTCCTCATTCCTTTGGCTTGGATTGAGCTTCAAGTTCATCTTGTCTATATTAACATTGTTAAAAGAAAGAAGCACAATCGGTGCTTCACCAGGTGGCATGACCACATTACAATGTAAAGCTAAGGTGGTCATTAGGTAAGTGAAAGGAATATATCTGTGTCCAGGATGAAGATGGAAGTGAATGATTATATAACATATTAAGGATGGAAGACAGATGGGAATACCCGACACTACGGAATGCAAAATTTGAACCATGAAAGAAGTCAGTTCAGCTTTGTTGCCAAAGCGGGGATAAACATTTGCAATGAAAATGCGATGAAGTACCCTGTATTTGGGCAACATCTAATTGGCCTGAAGCGCATTTCCTGCACTCCATTCCGAGTCCATGTTACATAATGTACGGGTTAGTGTTCGACATTCTGACTTAATCATTCTATCATTTAAGGTCAGTATTGGAATACCATCGTCATTGACATTAACGTCAAGTAAACCCGAAATTAAATAACGATCGACTTGAAATGTACTTTCTCTAAAGCTAATAGAGAAAGTCAAGTCATCAAGAGATACATCGCTAATGCAAGCGAACATCCCTTGTACAATAGAGCCGTATGCCAGTCTGGCCCAATTTAAGATGTTTTCCCATCCTACAGCAGTAAGGATAGGAAGGAGCTGAAATTGTGAAAGATGATTTGAATTGACTGGTTGCTCAATGATAACCTCACGATGACGAATATCCCGCACATACTCAGGGTCTTCTTCAGGAGGACGTAGGGTTTGCACCCTAAGAGGTGTGGATCGAGAAGAGGAAGCTCTAGTAACTTTCTTCTTAGATCGTCCTTCCATTGTAAGATTAAAAGAAAGAAATATAATAATGGAAACAGGAATTTCAAGCCCAACATATTTTTAGCAAGAAATCCCTAGAAACCACAAGAAAAGCTCAAATAAACTCAAGAATCTAGCAATGTATGTATCAAGGAACCCAAATATGAAATGACATAAAAAATGGAGCACTTACCAAGCACCAATCGAAGATGGGTTCGACGGGTCGAAAAGGGGCCGGATAAGGAAGAAGAGAAAATAAGAGAAAAAGTGATTTTCTCACTCATAAAGGCTTCCAACCGCTCAACTCGACTGGTCAAGTTCATGCTCGACCCATCGAGCCACTACTGGTCGAGTATGTGCTCGACCGGTCATGCAAACACTAAAAATTTAAATATTTATTCAACAATTATTTGCATAAAAATATAAAAATAAAACATGCAAACATGATAAACTCAATGAGAATTACACATACCAATATCCAATTTCAATTTTGAAAACCTATTCCTGTCAAGTGGTTTAGTAAATATGTCGATAAGCTAATTTTTCATTTGAATGTATTCCATTGAAATGCTTTTATCTTCTACCAATTCCCGAATATAGTAATATCGAATGTCAATATGCTTCATACGGGAATGCTGGATGGGATTTTTAGATATATTAATTACGCTAGACTTGTCGCAATATAATATCACTGTATCTTACACAATACCGTAATCATTAAGCATTTTTTTCATCCATACAAGCATTTCCGGCTACAATATATTTACCCTCAGTTGTGGATAGTGATACGGAACTCTGTTTCTTGCTGTGCCAGGAAACTAAACAATTTTCAACATAAAAACATCTACCACTGGTAGATTTTCTATTATCTATATTCCCAGCCCAATCAGCATCTGTATAACCAGCTAATTAAACATTTGTATCATGTGGATACCAGATGCCTAGATTAGCCACTTACGATATATCTAATAATTTGCTTGACAACAATAAGGTGAGATTCCTTAGGATCTGATTGATATCTAGCACAGATACCTACACTGAATGCTATATCAGGTCGGCTTACAGTTAAATATAACAATCTACCAATCACACTATAATATAGCCGAAGATCTACACTTTTACTCGTTGCATGTTTTGAAAGCTTAAGAGTTGTACTCTTTGGAGTATCAAATTTTTTACTATTTTCAAATCCAAATTTCCTAACTAGGTTTAAGGTATACTTGGTTTGAGAAATGAAGATACCGTCTTTTAGTTATTTAACTTATAAACCTAAAAAGTAGTTCAATTCTACTAGCATACTCATTTCAAACTTGGATTTCATCAACTCTACAAACTTGATAGACAGGTTAGAGCAAGTACAACCATAGATATTATCATCAACGTATATCTGTACTATAAGTATGTGTTCATTATATTTTTTTAACAAAAAGAGTTTTATCAACACTCCTCATAGCAAAATTATGACTTAATAAGAACTTAGTCAATTTCTCATACCATGCTTTAGGAGGTTGTTTCAAACCATAAAGTGTCTTTTTAAGGTGATACACATGATTAGAGTGTTTAGGGTCCTCAAAACCCTTAGGTTGTTCAACATTAACCTTTTCATGTATATCACCATTTAAGAACGCACTCTTAACATCCATTTAGTAAATTTTAAACTTTTTAAGGCATGCAATGGATATGAATAATCTAATGGATTCAAGATGAACTACTAGGGTAAAGGTTTCATCATAATCGACTCCTATTTGAGTGTACTCTTATACAACCAGTCTAGCCTTATTTTTTATTATATTCCCTAACTCATCAGGTTTATTTTTGAAAATCCACTTGGTTCCAATTATATGTTTATTAGATGGTCTTGGAACAAAATGATCAGTAGGATGGTCTTTGACTGATCATAGTTCAGTGTTGATTTGAGAAAATGAGGAGTCAGGTTTTTTAATTATATTAATTTCATCATCTTTTGAACTAGATGTTGGTGTGTTCAGGTGATCATCAATAACAACATTTATAGACTCCTGCATGACATCAATTCTCTTGTTAAGAACACGATATGCTTGACTATTCAGAGTATAACCTAGGAATATCCCTTCATCACTCTTAGTATCGAACTTCCCTAAATTTTTCCAGTCTCGTAAAATATAGCACTTACTTCCAAAATTTTGAAAGTATTTAACTGTAGGTTTCTTATTAAACCACAATTTATAAGCCATTTTATCTTTAGATTTTTTTAATATAAATACTGTTTATAACATGGCAAGCAGTATTAACAGCTTCGGCTCATAAATTTTTGAGTAACTTTATGTTATTTAACATTACATTGGCTATCTCTTATAGCACTCTGTTTTTCCTTTTAATGACCCATTTTGTTGAGGCATCTTAGGAGATGAAAACTCCTGTGATATACCATGATTGCTACAGAATTTCTTAAAATTGCTATTTTTGAATTTCGATCCATGATCACTTCGGATCTTAACGATATTCATTTCTTTTTCAGTCTAAATACGGTTGAGTATTTTTTTTAACTTCATTGAGAGTCTCAGATTTTTCTCTCATGAATGTTACCCAAGTAAATCTAGTAAATTCATTCACAATTACCAAGAAATACTTCTTACCACCTCTCTCTCACATTTATGAGCACCTACACTTGCATGGACATTCTATGGAATTATATTTTGTTTGCAACATGTGATATATGTGACTAAGTCCTCAGGGGTAGTTTTTCATACGCATGATCTAAGGAGGAGTAACGAGATTCAAGCGATCCTTTGCGATGACTCAATTATTACGTATATGATGTGTTATTGAGATGTTGTAATTTGTTATGATTAGTTGTATAAATGTATGAATGAGTTTTGTCACAAATTTGAGAAAGGGGGAGATTTTAAGTGCTTATACTCAAGCACATTGTAGTTTGTCAAATTTTATAGTCCTAAAAGGATTTCAAGCTTCATCAAAGATAAGTTATCAACTCAATCAAGTATCTGAGAAGAAGACTCAACATCTCAAGTCAAGATCATTCATGGTTCGAAGATCGGAACAATTCGTATGAGCCAACCACAGGTGGTATAACCTTAGAATGACCATAGGTTAGGTGTATTTCATACATGCATTAAAATGATTATCTTTTATGTGAAATACACTCTAGTTAGGCCAGCCCGATATTTGGTTCAGCCAACCTAACTGCCTTAGCCCAACCCTATACTATTCGAGCAAAAATCAGTTCCAAATAAGATTTCTTCGCGGCATGTTCGGCCAACCAAACATAACCATTCTGTCAGCTCGAGTTGGGTTTTGTCAAGTATACAACAACTATGATCTATCAGATTTTAGACATATTAGGCCAGCTAAACCCTGTGGTCGGCCAACTAAACTGTACGTTTGCCCCCCTGAACTTGTGTTTGGGCCAGCCGAATTTTTGAAAGATTTTATCCAGCAAAATTTGAGTTCCGTTGGAACATGATCTATAGAATCCGGCTAGCCGAAGACCCTCAGGCCAGCCGAACTGCATAGATCCTTGGATATAAATAGAGGCTCTTTCTTCTCTTCATAACACATGAAGTTCATAGATCTATCTTGTTGAAAAGAGTGATAGTTAAGATAGTGGGTTGTAATCTTTATATTTATTTTAACTAATTTTATTCTCTCTCTTAAGTTAGTTTAAACTATTATAATAGAGTAATCCAAACTCTGCTTGAGAAATAGAGAATCAAATTTGTAGCATTAAGGTATTATTCATTGAAAATACATTAGATCCCTTTATTTCTTTTTGGGTTGAACTCATACAAGACTTCATCCACATCCCAAGAAGAAGATCGCTGTATTCAAGTCACAGCTACGACTTTGACTCATCAATCGAAGATAAGTACTATTTGTTTATTTATATTCAATTTGGGTTTTTCTAAGATAGCCTAAAAATCTCAGCGGGTTTATTTGTGGTGATCCCATGAAAATCACAAAGTGGGTTTGTTTGTGATAGCCCGTGAAAATCACAATAACTATATCAGGTTGTTAAGGTGACCCTGGGAAAACCTTGAGATAGTTGCAAAACCCGTAACCTAGCAAGACCTTCCGTACACTTCTACTTAAACAACAACATGTTCCTAGCGGACCAGATTGATGAGTTTTGATTATTACCCAATTTTTGTACTGCGATACCTCGAGACTTTTACCCTAGTGACCGCACGGCATTACGATTCTAACGCCTGCGGCTTGCCCCATTCGACCCTTAGATTAGAAGTTACAATTTTAGCATAATCCGAGGTGGGCCATGCAATGTACATGAGCCCCACTTACACAAATCCCCATGTTGTGAAATCAATTAATCCATCAACCCATCCATCAATCAAGCCATCCATCACTCATGTCACTCTTTCCCCATTACTCAAACAAACCCATGCCATTCTCATGCAACCTATACCCCTACCTCTGCTGGCCATCATTCTTTTCTTCTTGTCTCCCCATTTTACCCCTCCATCTTCCCCTTATTCCCTCCCTATCCTAAAATCTCTACCACAAAAACTCCCTAATTTCCTCTCATTTTTACTATTTCCTCGCAAGAGTAGAGACGGAATAAGAGAGAAAAATATTATAAAGATTAAGGAGAAATTAAGAGAGAAAGAGAGAAAAGAAAGAAAGATTATGGAGAGATTAACAGAAAAGAAAGAGAGCTTTTGAGAGTATTAGGAAAGATCAAGAGAGTAAGAGTAATAGAATAGAGAAAAGAGTGATTAGAAGAGGTTAGGGGTGAAGAGGAGCTTGGTGGACCGTTCGATCACCGAATAATATCAATCCAACTGTCCATCCTTCTAAGTGAGTGCATGGGAGGGTCAAAATCCTCCCCTTTTTTGTGATTTCTCTATTTTGTTGGGCCCATAAGGGTGGGACCCACCTCGATCATGTATTAAGTATGTGGTGAACCCCATAGTGGCGGGGGCCACCCCGATGGCTGGATCTATTTCCCTTCTTTTCCATTTATTTTCTTATTCTCATGGTGTTGTGGGACCCATAAGTGAGCCATGCTATTAAAGAGTGCGTCCCTCACACTATCATATTGTGGACCACCTTGTGTGACCCACCATGATGTTTAGTTTCTATTTGAACTAGTTGATTGTGTAAGCACACTTGGATGGGGAAAATACACTAAAAATGGATGAGATCCAAAGCTTCTTGGCCCCACCATGAGTTGGACATTCAAATGGATGGAGTGAATTTCCAAGGTGGACCCTACCTCACCCTTAAAAGACGAGAGGGAGAGGGGTAGTGGCACCATCTTCGGTGGACACAACAATGTCCAGAGACATGTCTTTGTCATTGGCACCATTTGCCTTCCAAAGCCACCATGTGGGCTTCTCTCGTTGGCCCCATCATGATGTGTGTGTGTGTGTGTGTGTGTGTGTGTGTGTGTGTATGATCCACAACATCCATCTGATTTCCCTTCTCATTTTAGGCGTTGAGTTAAAAATGAAGCTAATCTGAATTCCAAGTGGGACATACCACAAATATTAGAGGGGTTGGGTTACCCACGTCATTTCTTACTTTGCATGGTAAGTTTGGAGTGATTTTTCACTCATGGGACCCATATTAACATATTTATTAGATCCACACCATCCATCCATCTGCTGGCTCATTTTATCCATGCAGCCCAAAACTCTAGTCGATCCAACCATCAGGTGGACCACACTGCAATCGATGGTGGGAGTGGGAGCACCCCCTCACGTCTACCATGCGGATGTGGGGTGGGGGCGTCCCAACCATGGACCCCACCTTGATGTATTTTTTTAATCCAAGCCGTCCACCACCTTCTCCATGTCATTTCAAGCTATGAGACCAAAAATGAGACAAATCTGAGTTCCTAGTGGACTGCACCGAGGGAAATAATGTTCCACTATTGGAACTTTCTAAGGTCGACTATTGTGTGTAAGTGGTGGACTTACCCATCATTGGACTTCTTTAGTCCATAGAGAGCTGGCCGATATAATGGACAGAATGGATTATCCACTAGTGGACCCCATATAGCAAAAAATAAAAAAATAATAAAGGAAGAAAGAAAAATAACAAAGTGTCACTGAGCATTATTGCCTAGTGACGTGAGGGTGAAAAACTATTTGGATTGCCCCCATATGTGGACCCCACCATGATGAATTTATTTAATCCACACCGTCCACCATCTTTTCCATATAATTTTAGGCCATGTGCCAAAATTCAAGGCAAATCTGAGTATCAAGTGGGCCGTACTGAGGGTATAATGCCCATCTATTGAAACACTCTAGGGCTCGCTTTGGAGTCAATGATCATCCAAATAGCCTGAACTAGAGTCTATTGTATTCCACTCGAGCTGGCCAAGACGGTGAACAGATTAGATTATCCACTTGGGGCCCCACCTTAATAGTGTACACAAAACATACAACGAATATAATAATAATATAAAAAAAAATATGAATGCCATGCACGTGGGCAGTAACCCATTCTTGGCTAATTTTGGGTCTCACAAGTGGGACCCTGTTCTGATGTTTATATTAAATCCACACCGTCCACTAACTTTTCAAGATCATTTCAGGCCATGGGCTAAAAGATGAGACAGATTCGGGACTCAAGTGGGCTATAATGAGGGAAACGAACCATTGTTGTTGAAATCTTTCAAGGCCCACTGTGGAGTCTTTGTTTGTCCAAATCAAACCATATTATAGCCCATTAGACCCGCTCGAGATGTACTATGCGGTGAACAGAGTAGAAGATCCATGTGAAGAGAAACAAACCAAGAAGGAAGGTGTCACTGGGCATTATTACCCAGTGATGTGAGGGAGGAAGCCTCCTTCGGCTGCCCCACACATGGGACCCTACATTATGTATGTATCATATCCACTCTGTTCATCCATCTTATCAGATCGTATTATGCCATGGGCCCAAAACTCAAGCTGATCCAGATCTCAGGTGGGCTGCACTATAGGGTAATGTGGGGGTAAAAACCTCTTGGATTTGGGATTTCTTGGTTTTGAGATCCGTTGGACTTGGGAATCCCTAGAATTGAGATCCTTTAGGTCTTTGGTTACGTTTGGCATCTTGGGTTCAAATCCTTAAATTAGTTGGAGTGTGAATGTTAAAACTATGTTTTTATATAATCCATTTAAGCATATACTTTGCCTAAACTGATGAAATTCCAAGACTTAGATGGGTCATTAGCATATGATCACATCCTAATGACTAACCAATGACCTATAACCATCGATTTACATTGGTAATGATCAGACGGTGCAAATCATTCTATTAAAGTAACTATAGTGATGTCATTGATAATTTAATTATTTTGGGACATCATTAGTAGGCTATGTGCCCAAATGGATTGGTAGCCTAGTGACACATGTGTTGTACATGTGGGTATTCATCTGGGTCACTCCCAGTGGACCCCGCCTTATTTTATATATTTATATATTAATTTATGCCTTGCAGGCTACATGAGGAGCGGATGTTAGTCTAACACGAGCCATACCACCTATACTTCTATATTTCTAGTGGGGCATATCGTTCAGTTCCCACTCTTTGTATATGATGTGTCGATTAAGGCCGATTATTGTCTGATATGTCTGATAACATGCTAGTGTACTTGGCCTGGTAGGACACACTAAGAATATGCTTAGTATAATGACATCATGCCCAGACATATGCTCATGCGCATCATTTGTATGCATGTTGTGGGTGGTGATTGATCATAACTATGTCATTGGGCTGAGATACTTAGGGGACTCCATATGAGTTAGGGTTACCCCACATGATCGTGCAGTACATGCAGGTTTGATGCATGAATTAAATGGTATGACTCATGCATTTTGCATCTTGTATGTCACGATCACTTTACGCCCTATCGACATCAAGGTTATGGCCTCCACAGGCATATCGTGGATGGCCAGATTGGATACTGAAAATATCTCTTCTAGCATTAGGGCACTATGGATGTCCATGGGTGAAAGTCCCTAAACCCTTGTGGTACCAGTAGGATGCTTCAACGTCGAAACCGAATGGATAACATGAGCGCCCGAGTGCCGAATACCAGTAGGCCACATCTCCCACTATGCTGATGTCAGTTGAAAAGGAATGTGACCTTATCTGCTTGAGGGTAGGGGGCTATAAGCTAAGTTGAGTTTGACCAGATCATAAATGGGTCCACTATTGACGAGCCGGGTGGGTATTAGCATACCACTGGCAAGATGGATAGTGAGGTTTCTTCCAATCACTTGGTCATGCGCGCGATGGGGCAGCAGCCAGTGTTGAAGTGTATTAGACCCCGGTGATGTTTCTAATGACGAACTGTACTGATACATAAACTAGTTAAGGATTGGCATGCTTGCATTACATATCTAGCATATGACATTCGGCCATATAGGCCTTGCATTGCATAGCCTTGGTATAGCTAACATCATTTATGGATTTGCCAGTTTAGCCTTCCATCATTTTTTCTTACTCTGACATTTGTATGCATGGCACATGCATTGCATACACATGCGCACACTCTCTAAACTTTGTAGTAAGGTTACGCACGTTTGTTACGTACAGGTTATGCTACACCGCAGCAACTTTGAGGAAGGAGCATATGCCCGATCTTTTAAAATTTTATTATATGATGTATTTCCCTTTCAGCACTGTACTCAAATATTATATTAGTGGATATGTGGAGATGATGTTTTAGTGACTTGGGTACACTTGTGATTATGTTCCTTTACAAAAAAAATCACCCTGAAAATCCTCCTTCTAGGATCCCAAGATTGGAACCTGGCGGATGGGAGCTGGGAGCCGATAATGGGTTACTATGAGGTTGTCAGCACTAGATTCGGCAGCCGGGAATTTTATGAGCCCGGTTCCCAAGTTCGGGGCATGATAGTTGTTGGTATCAGAGTATAACTTAGGAATATCTGGGGATAACATCACATATCTGCTAATAGTATTAGAATAACTACCCTTTACTATATGACTGTTGTGAACTTAGAATGATTAGGTCCCCGAGTTTGAATACTTAGAAACTCACCTTAAGATCCATTTTTAAATTTAATTTAAAATAAGATTCATTGATGTGAACTTAGAAACCTTTTGATATAGTTCCCTAACATAATTCGATAGTAATCAAGGCTAAAGGTCCTGTGTTCCTTCCTATAGGAGATGGCACCCAAGAGGCCAAGGAGAGGGGCTGACACATCCTAGACAGGTGCAGCCCCAACAGTATCAGTGAGTACAGACCAGCTTCAGCAGATGTTGCATGCAATGACTTGTATGTTACAAAGGCAGGGTAGGTGATCCACTGATATGCTAATCTAGACTGAGCAGGAGCGCGCGAGCTCCCTTTTGTGTGACTTTAGACAACTCGATCCCCCATGTTTCCAAGGCAAGCCTGACTTGACAGTAGCGGAGCAGTGGAGATCGGAGGTAGAGAAGATATTCAACACGATGAGATGTATGACATAGCAGTGGGTCCCTTTGGTAGTATTCCTTTTACAGGGTGAGGCCAAGCATTGGTGGGAGTCAGTTGTCCGATCAGCCAGAGCTAATTTTCAGTGGACCTGGGAGGACTTTGTAGACCGGTTCGACCGAAAGTTCTTCCTCGAGCATGTTTGACATCAGCGCGTGTTAGAGTTCGAGACATTGGTCTAGGGAGACATGGTTGTGTCTCAGTACAAGACTCGATTCATTGAGCTATCTAGATTCGTGCCATATCTTGTGGATGAGGAGGGGCGGAAGGCTCGTCATTTTGAGGGCGGCTTGTGCCTTAGCCTTCGGATTCATGTTACTGGACACAAGCTCCCATCATTTGAGGAGGTTGTAGAGTGGGCCTAGATCTATGAGGTGGAGTGGACCTATGCGTAGCGGATCTACAATTAGAGAGGAGATCGAAAGAGGAAGGCCCCCTCAGGTAGCTCCTAGCAGCAACAGATTCGACCACCGCAAAGGCGCATGACCCGTCCATCTTTCGAGTATCAACAGTACCCCCAGCACCACCACAAAGATAGTTCTCAGGTGTTTGCTACGAATGTGATGGGACGGGGCATCATAGGCATGAGTGCCCCCTCCCACAACAGCAACCGAGAGTGCCTCAGCAGCCTCTATAGCAGTAGCAGCGACAACAGTCGCCGAGTCCCCAGCAGCAGCAGTAACAACTGCATCAGCCATCGAGACCTCCCTCACAATAGCAGAGGTAACAATATAAGCCACCACAACAACAACAGCGATGACCACAGAGGGGACATGCACCTCCCCAGTAGGCCCGGGGCAGATTTTATGCAGCTTAGCAGGACCCTCAGGCATAAGGAGGAGTGTCGAGGGTACAATCCTTATTTCCTCATGCATAACATTCATTTGTATCCAAGGAATTTTTTTTGATTGACTAGTTTACCGCTAGAGTCTACGCGTGATGGTTTGTCAGTGTCGACGCCCTTAGGGAAGACTGCAGTATTAGGTTGGTTTTACTCGTCTTGTCCCGTTCTAGTAGGGGAGACCTTTTTGTTGGCTGACCTGTTTACCTTGATGATGTCTGAATTCGATGTTATCCTGGGCATGGATTGGCTTGCCAAGTATCATGCCATATTGGACTGCTCCAAGAGGACAATCATGTTTTGTATACCCAGTGTAACGCATTTTCAGTTTCTATCTGATCCCAGAGGTGAGCAGCTCTCTTGCCTTATGTCATGTGTTGTAGAGGAGCCAATTGTCTTGAGCATCGACCAGCTGCCGGTCGTTTGCAATTTTTTGGATATGTTTCAGGAGATTCTGAGGTAGCCACCTCATTGGCATCCTGAGTTCTAAATTAATCTCATGCCCGGTATCATACTTATTTTAAAGGCCTCATATCGTATGACACTATTAGAGTTACGGGAGCTATAGAAGCATTTGGATGAGTTACGCGAGTTGGGCTTTATCCGTCCGAGCAGTTCACCATTGGGAACGCAGGTGCTCTTCTTGAAGAAGAAGGATGGCTTGTTGGGGCTTTACGTGGATTACCGCGAGCTCAATAAGATCACGATTAAGAATAAGTATCCACTTTCGAGGATTAATGATTTATTCGACCAGTTACAAGAGGCACAATTCTTTTTGAAGATAGACCTGCGGTCCAGTTATCACCAAGTTCGTGTCCGGGAGGAGGATATCCTGAAGACAGCATTTAAGACATGCTATGGTCATTTCGAGTTTCAGGTCATGTCCTTCGGACTGACTAATGCGCTCGCAGTATTTATGCAATTGATGAACGAGGTCTTTCATCCATATCTTAATCAGTTTTTTGTGGGATTCATCGATGACATCACGATATATTCGTAGATGCTAGAGGAGCATGAGCAGCATTGGACATCACTCTGTAGACCCTCCATGCACACCAACTTTAAGCGAAGCTAAAGAAGTGCGAGTTCTAACATGAGGAGGTGAAGTTCCTCGATCACGTGGTGATGAGGCAGGGCATAGTAGTAGACCCCTCGAAGATTGATGTCGTGCGTAAGTGGGGCTAGCCTACGAATGCGTCTGAGATCTGTAGTTTCCTTGGGTTAGTGGGCTACTATTGAAATTTCATTGAGGGATTCTCCTGTATCGCAGCCCCATTGACCAGGTTTACTTGGAAGGTCACTAAGTTCATTTGGAGTGACTCATGTGAGAGAGCATTCGTAGAGCTGAAGGATCGTATCACATCTTCACCAGTCCTCTCTCTCCCTTATGGGACTAAAGGATTCGTGGTTTTTACAGATGCTTCGCATGTTGGGTTGGGTGCTGTCTTGATGCAACATAAGAAGCCGATGACATTCGCGTCTAGCCAGCTTAACGTTCATGAGCAGAACAACCCCACACATGATCTGGAGTTGGCTGTAGTTGTCTTTGCACTAAAAGTGTGGAGGCACTATCTTTATAGGGTTAGGTTCGAGTTCTTTTCTGACCATAAGAGCTTAAAGTATCTCTTGTCTCAGTTTGAGTCGAACATGAGACAGAGGCGATGGCTGGAGCTCATGAAGAACTATGATTTTGATCTTCAGTACCACCCCAGCAAGGCTAACATGGTGGCAAATGCCTTTAGTCGTCAGCCACGGGGCCTAGTGTCACATACAATGGTCCTAGAGTGGAGAATGCTTGAGGATGTTGCTGAGTATGACTTTCAGTTGAGTCTACAATATTCCATCATTTAGTTATCGAGTTTGTTGATTCAACCATCTCTTGTCACAAGGGTGATCGAGGCTCAGCAGGTAGACCAGATGTTAAAGGATTACCATGCAGAGATACATCTAAGGGTCAGTCGGATTGACGGATTGGGTCCAATGGTGGACTTCATTTCAGGGACCAGTTGTGTGTTTCGAATATTTTAGAGTTACATAGTGTAATGACCTGAAAAATTTCGTGCTAAGACCTGAGTACTACCTCAAATTTCTTATAAGTCATTTGTGGGTTAATTAGCGCTAACCTCGATTGCTTGTGAAATTAGCATTAATCACTTTAAATTTGATCTACAAGACTCAAAAATTGTAGAATCATTAACGCTGTATTACCCTAAAATCTGGGATTCAATGCTAAATCCAGTTGCTCTCGGGAATATTTGAAATCTTTGGATCGGACCTGGACTGCGTGTCGAAAGTCCGATAGCGATGATCTTAGGTAGTTATGGTCACCTTGATGGGCTTGACTATCACCTCAGAAATCAAGTCCAGATGATGTCCTGGGTTAATTTATTTGAGTCCGGAGTAAAGAGTGTGAGAACGGTGAGAAATTAAATATGATTTTATGAAATCTAAGTCGTGTCGCTTGCGCGACGATTTTAAGTAATCTGACGGTTGGATTCTGACCCAATTTCACCCTCGGATCAGGGGAGATGGCCCGGGCATGTCATAGTGCTTGTGGACCTGATCGAGTTTCGGTGACCGTTGAAATGAGATTGGTCCGCCACGGCTGATCTGTAAATTCGATCGGTACGAAAACTCAGTTTGACCTAGATCCATGGTCAGTGAGCTTAAGTCTGACCGCACGTGGAAAAAAGACCATCGGTAGCGCTCCGTTGGATCGAGAGAAGCCTGTTTTGGTTATAACCTAAGTATACCTTGGCCCTGGGCTATTTTCATCACTATTAGGCCTATATAAAGTCCTTAAAACCCTCACTCTCTATTCCACACGAATTTCCTAAACCCTAGCTAAGAGAGGGAGAGAGAGGAAAAGAGAGAGAAAGTAAGAGAGAAGTTGGTGAATCATTTGAGATTCTTTCTTGTTGCTTTGCATCCTTAAACCGTCACTTCTGAATCATTATTCCGGCAATTCTAAGTTCATCCTTAGGCAAGTTAATCAAACCCTAACCTGTTTTAGAGCTTAGAATGGTCTATGTGTTGATGTAGCTCATTTCTATTCATGCCTTAGGTTATCTAGTCGCCGTTGACGAAGACATATCATCTGAATCAGTTCGGTGCGTTCTTTCTGGTTTAAGGTGCGGACTATATTCGTATAGGTTATGGTTTTCAAGGCTTTCAATGTCAGATAATGGTTTATTATCGTTGTGGGTGTAATTTCACATGCCAAATGCTATTTTTATATTGCGTTCCTGATATATATGCATTATATTGAGATTTGTGTATTCCTTATGTATACAGAAAGTATCGTATACGTATAAAATATGAACTTGTGTTTGCCATGATTAACTATCGTGTATTTGTGCTAGTTGTATGTATGTCAACTCCTTGGCAAAAGGAATTGTCCAAATGCGTGTATCACCAACATGCATCATGTATGTTGGAATATGTAGTCTAAGTGTTTGTGGTAATGTCTGAATGATCTAATGTGTAATATATTATCCTATATTTGGGCGTTGAGAAGAGATTCTCAACTCTCCTATTGGTGTGTATGATTTCCTACATGCAATTTACATTCTTTGTTGTTTAACTTCAAGTACTACTGATGTGTAAATCCATGTTAAGTTGATATTCTTCAAATGCTCACATATTGTATGATTTGAATTGTTGTTCCATTTCCGTTCTAAATTGTTATATGAATATCTGTTATAATGGAATGTGTTTAGGACTATGGAATAGTCTAGGAAATCGGTAACAGACCTTGAGTTCGTGGCCGAAGTTGTTTTCGCCACGTAGGACGTGTTTGACAAACCCGAGTCCTATTAGGGTTGTTAGCAGTGGTTTGGCCACACAAAGTATTTAAGCACTCTATGTCGTTCAACTCAACGTGAGCTCATGCTAGTCGAGTTCGTCAAGTAACCCGATTGTCCCGATGTATGTTCACCATGTATGGACGCTATTGTTTGAATCTAGGGTACCAAACTTACTGATGAAATCCCGTTAACCATTGTACCTTGATCCACTAAGACTCATGAGCCGGACATGGTGGTATGGGACACCGTGGTCGAGCTGTTGGCCTACGCTGGGGTGACGAGCCTCCCCATAGTGACCAGTGAGCACACCAGACTTGTGAGCCGATTATGGTGGTATGAGACACTATATTCATGCTGTCGGCCTACATTGATTGGTGACGAGCCCTTTGTAGTGACCTTGAGCATACCTTGAGACTGCTTTAAGGTGACGAGCCTTAGAGTAGTGACTAAGGTATGATAGGCGTGCATTGATTGGTGACGAGCCTTTTGCAGTGACCTAGAACTATATGATCATATAAGATTGCCTAGGACTGACGACCCTAAAATGGATCACTGTTTGGGAATTGATATGAGGAAGGTACTTTAGCTTCCCAATCCTGTTGTATGAAAATGACTAATAACAACTTGGTAATCATGTTCATGCACCGCATTGCATGTACGTAGGAGTTGTTGGCACTGCGGGAGTTTGTCAT
This sequence comes from Magnolia sinica, assembly GCF_029962835.1. Lineage (NCBI taxonomy): Eukaryota > Viridiplantae > Streptophyta > Magnoliopsida > Magnoliales > Magnoliaceae > Magnolia > Magnolia sinica. Next base: position 33,822,639 of record NC_080583.1, read on the forward strand.
GCATAACGTAAGATGAAGATGCTGAGGGAGTGCAGGCAACTGCATCATTTATACATACATCCTTGCATTAACAAGAGTACTTTAGACGTGTTTAATGGTATTGCCTTATCATTACTGCTTGATTGATTTGATATCATGTTAAATTTTACTGTATAGTTGCACTGAGTTGATCACTCACTCCCACATTCTGGGACGGTGTTTCAACACCAACCAGACTCTGTCTTAGATGCAGATGATGATGCGACCCCTGAGGCAGAGCAGGAGTTCGAGGATGATGAGGCTGCATTTTCCATTATGCAGTTCTCAGGCGAGTTCATGTGAGTTGTATCCTAATTGACGGGGATTCTGCGTTTCTTTGGAATAGATGAATTTCATTTTAATACTTGTATTTTGAAGATAAACACTTGTAATTATGACCTGGCAGAGCATACATATCACAGGGACTTGCATATGTACACATCTATTTCTTTAAGTCTTCCGCTTGCGTTTTTCACTTATCCCTGAATTATGTTTGTAGTTTGGCTTAATCTATTCCATGTTTTATGCACTCATATAGACAACATACATCCATCATTATATATGTTGAATAAGTGATGTTTTGGAACTCGGGAGCTGAGTTATGCTCGACCCCCGAATTTCAGGGCGTTATAAGTTGGTATCAGAGCATGATTTGGATTAAACCGGGGGTTATGGTCACACACCGTACACTGTAGCCACCTTAGTGTAGGAGGGTGCGAGATTAATCTAGAATCTATGTAGTTTTTCTTATTGCTTCTATCGGCGAAGTTTACTGAAAACGATCGCCGAGTTCGAGTCTGTGCACACTCCTGATCACACAGCGACCTTAAATCTCTTCTAGACTGTCCATTGACGCGTTTATATGGTGTATCATCCCATCTCAGCCCTTAAAATGTTTGTAAACCTGAATCTGTATCAGTTTCTTCTCCTAGTTACCCGATAAGCGTCGAACCGGACTAAGGGCCCAATCGGGGCACTTCCAGGGGCACCCAGGGGGGGCCCACATCATTTTCCACCTTAGGGGGCAGGAGGACCTCACCTAAATAGCGAGTCATTGCCGAACTGTCCAGAGACTGGTGATGACCTCGCCGCCCAGCGGGTCAGGCCGGGCGGGCCGGCTCAGGCAGACGCTCATGGGGTCTTGTGTGGCCCACTTATGCAGGGTTGCTCATTTTTAACCCTTCCTAAACCCTCATTCCTTCACAAACTCACCCTCCAAGCTTTTCTTTTCTTAGAATCTCTCTCAAAACTCCATAAAAATCCCTCTTCAAACCTTTCTCTCTTCCATTTTCGTGCATCTCCATCCTACCATCTCAAAACCCTATCTTCATTGCTGTTTTCACTCCTTTTTCTTTTCATTTGAGCACTCAAATCCTTCCTTTGAGTCTCAAGTGTGTGGAAGCCTCACCATTCTTCCCATTTCTCTCTTTTCTCTCATTTTCCATGGCCCTATTTGAGTTTGTTACGGCTATATTTTTCATCTCCTCCATTCTCTCTTTGATGGGGAAGAAGAGAGCGCCCGTTGATGAAGCTGGGCCTAGCCGCCCAACTCGTGCACGGAAGCCGAGAGGTGCCGCCGTGAGCACGGCCGCCACGCGAGAGTTTCAGACAAAGCGGGACCTCAATCCTCAAGCTCCCGTTGGAAGAACTTTATTGGCGGAGCTATCTCATGGAGTTTATGAAGGCCGTAGGATCCTTTTTGAAGCTCATGTAGATCCGCGGATATTTGGCGAATTTCTCTTGTTGGAGCGCCTGGAAGGGGTCGGTTGGTGTCCCTTGTTTAAGGGTGAATACCGCACTAATGTGAGTACTGTTCGAGCTTTTTATGCCCTCATTCGAGATCCCTCACTAGAGCCTTTGCAGTTCAAGATTTCATGCGAAAGAGATCGGGAGGCCACGATCAACGTCGCCTTGATATCCCGACTTCTGAACGTGCCGCACGCGGTTCCTATGTGGTCGTTTGGTCGAATGGCATCCTAACAGAAGCCTTTTAGTTAACAACATGATGGACGACTTCCGCTTGCTTCACCACATGTGCACATTCAATGTTTATCTAAGGTGGAGCAACCACAGCGAGTGTAGGCGCCTGATGGTAGATTTCCTGTATCAGGTGGGGCAAGGAGAGAAGCTTTGTGTGTCAAAGTACATCTTACGTCAGATTATCCTTATCGCTCATTCGAATAGGAAAACCGAATCGCTCCCATTTGGCCAACTCATTTGTAAGCTTGCACATGAGTTTGGCTTCAGGCTTGGGACGAAAAAGCTGGTACCTGTTCGCTACATTAATGAGACAACCCTTAATCAGATGGACATTGGGCCTCGTCGACAACAAGCCTCACTTGAAGAAAGTGAGGATGAGACTGAGAGTGATGACGAAGAGAGTTATGGCAAGGGTGGAGCAGAGATAAAAGAAGAAGCAGAGCGGGACGAGGAAGAAGAGGAGGCCCAGGACACGAGTCAGAGTTCTCCTCCTATGGCACCAGAGCAGGGAGCAGATCAAGCCACCAGAGATGCTCGTAAAGCTCGGCTTGAGGAGGGTCAGGCTGTCCTACGCCAGGATATTATGGATCTTCGAGGCCTTGTGAAGTATAAGTTCAAGAAGATGTCTCGAACTCTAAAGTCTATCCTGTGTTGTCTGAAGGATAAGGGTGCCCAGCCTCCATCTCCTGATTCTGACGAGTAGTTGCAGTTGTAGTCGTCCTTTGCTCTGTTTGTTGTTTATTTTTATGTGTAGCTGTTGTTGGCATAGTAGTTGGAAGTTGTTTGTTGTTTGAAGCTTTAGATGTTTTAGCTCACATGCTTTCTTTGTCGCGACTCATGTAATGCTGCACTTCTTGTATTGCGACAATTTTGTTAAATGAAATGCATGTTGTTTATCTTTGAAGTTGTGATGAAAATATTGTGTGGGTGGATTATGTGGATGTTAAATCTTACAGGTTGCATCCTCTGTTGAATGTAGGGTATGCCTCCTAAGGGATCGAAGACTTCAGCCCGTCTCTCTTTGGGCGAGTCGCTTGCCGGAGTTTCTCCCCTAGGCGATAGCCAGACGGATCTACAGTCTGGCTCGTCTCAGTTTGGTTCTGGGCCAGACTCTCAGCCAGCTACTGGCCCCGCTGCTGGGCCGACTCCTGTGATTCCACCTATGGCTCCTCCAGTCACGCCTTCGGTTCCTGAGCCGAACCGTGCATCTGCGTCAATGCCATATGCATCTTCGTCTACTCCGCCTCTTAATAGGTTTGAGCAGATGATGCTGTCGATGCAGCAGCAGCAGATTCAGCAGCAGCAGTTTCTGTCTTCTATGGCTGACATCTTTGCTCAGTCGATGGGAGCGACTCCACCTGCTTCACCTATGCACCCATCTGGGACCGCTAGTGCTAGCGGCACATTTGAGCGATTCCAGTGCTTATGACCTCCCACATTTGTGGGTTCTCATAGACCCAAGGAGGCCGAGTACTGGATTGACCGCATCTCTAAGATGCTGAGGCCGCTTCACTGTTTTGAGGCTGAGCAGGTAGAGCTTGCCTCCTTCATGTTTGAGAAGGAGGCCAGTTTATGGTGGGACAGTGTTCTCCGCACTGTCGCGGAGGGGTTTGAATGGACGTGGCAGGTGTTTGAGGCACGCTTCCATGAAAAGTATTTCCTGGTCACTTACCGACACGAGAAGGAGAGTGAGTTCCTTCGCCTCCGTCAGGAAGGGATGTCGGTGACTGAGTATGAGAACCAGTTTACTGAGCTAGGTCGGTATGCTCCTTTACTTCTGGGTGATTAGTCGATGCGGATGCGACGTTTTTTTAAGGGGTTGAGGCCTGAGATCAGATCGAAGATGTGATGTGCTAGCATATCTTCTTATGCTGAGTTGGTGAGCATGTCCCTACGAGCTGAGCAAGACGGGGACAGATCATCCCGTATGCGAGCATCTATGGTTCTCAGACCGCGGCCTGACTTTCCAAGTGCACCATTTCTCAGCAAGAGGCCGCGGACAGATTCTCCTCCGAGGCTTGCAGCGCCGCCCGCTCAGCAGGTGCGATTTAGCTTTCGCTGTTCGTACTGTGGGAAGATGGGGCATTTGGATCGCAATTTCTTTTCGGGAATGCGGGACAGTGGATTTACTCCACCGCAGAGGATCAGTCGTCCGATGCCTCAGGTTATATCACCCCCACCCCTTCGGTCAGCGCCAGCTCACCCATCCTTCAGACCTTCTGTACCTTGTTTCAGGCCACCTTAGCGGCCCATGGTTCCTCCGTCGAATCGTCCACAACAGGCTCGAGTTCACGTGCTTTCAGCTGAAGCGCCTATGGCTGACTTGGTACCGAGATCCTTTGAGGTTACAACTCACATCCAAGGTATTCCCATTTCTTTGTTGGTGGATACAGGGTCCACTACCTCTCTTATATCGTATGCGGCAGTTAAGCGCCTGAGTTTGGGCATTGTTTATATGAAGGGAGTGACGCTCACTACCGCTATAGGGATCTCCTCTAATATGACCAAGCTTTGTATGGGTTGTTTGATTGATCTTGGGAGTAGATCGATTCTGGTTAACCTTTTTGTCGCACCTCTATACCATTACGATGTTATTTTGGATATGGATTGGCTCACGAAGATACGAGCAGAGATTGATTGTGAGGCTAGGTTGGTGACAATCCATGGACCTGAGGGCGAGACAGTTACTTTCCCAGTTCAGGTCAGTTACCCTTTTCGTCTTGGTTATTATACTTCTCTGTTGGAGAGTATTGCTGGTTTGGTGTTTGAAAGCACGCCTGTAGTTCGGGATTTTGAAGATGTGTTCGAGCCGATTCCTAGATTACCCCCTCAGCGAGAGATTGATTTTATTATCGATCTCATGCCTGGTGCGGCACCCATTTCTTTGCCCACCTATCATATGCCTCTGAGTGAAATGGAGGAATTGAGGAAGTAGATAGATGGTTTGTTGAATTTGGGTTTTATTCGACCTAGTGTGTCTCCTTGGGGAGCACCTGTTCTGTTTGTGAAGAAGAAGGATGGTTCCTTGCGATTATGTATAGATTATCGCAGGTTGAATCAGGTGACTGTGAAGAATAAGTATCCTTTGCCCTGGATCGATGATCTATTTGATCAGTTGAAGGGGGCACGGTACTTTTCGAAGGTTGATCTACAGTCAGGGTATCATTAGTTGCGTGTCAAGAATGAGGACGTGCAGAAGACTGCTTTCAGGACTAGTTTCGGCCATTATGAGTTTCTTGTGATGTCGTTCGGTCTTACAAATGCACCGACCGTGTTCATGGATCTGATGAACAGGGTGTTTCGGCCATTCTTGTTCCGATTCGTCATTGTCTTTATCGATGACATTTTGATATACTCTGCGAGTCGGGAAGAGCACGAGGAGCACTTAAGAGCGGTTTTAGATACTCTCAGGAAGAATCAGCTATTTGCGCAGTTCAAGAAATGTAATTTCTGGAAGGAGGAGGTCAAGTTCCTAGGACATGTGGTGTCCAAGGAAGGGATAGCTGTAGATCTCGCTAAGGTAGCTGCAGTCCAGGACTGGAAGCAGCCTGGTTCAGTTACTGAGGTGAGAAGCTTTTTGGGTCTAGCAGGCTATTATCAATATTTCATACGCGACTTCTCGAAGATAGCCAGACCGTTGTCTCAGTTGACACGGAAAGACTTGAAGTTTTCTTGGAATGAGAAGGCGAAAATAGCTTTTCAGGAGTTGAAGGACAAGTTGACGTCCGCCCCTGTGCTAGTATTGCCAGAGCAAGGGGTTAAGTATATGATATATACTGACGCCTCTCACGTTGGTCTGGGTTGTGTCCTTATGCAGAAAGACAGGGTGAGTGCATATGCCTCGAGACAGTTGAGGAAACATGAAGAGAATTACCCTACACACGACCTGGAATTGGCAGCTGTCATTTTCGCATTAAAGCTCTGGAGACATTACCTCTATGGAGAGGAATTCAAGCTCTTTTGCGACCACAAGAGCCTTAAGTATATTTTCACGCAGCGTGACTTGAATATGAGGCAACGCCGATGGATGGAAACATTGAAAGACTTTAAGTTCGATGTCTTTTACCATCCGGGCAAGGCAAACCTTGTGGTAAACGCGTTAAGTCGCAAGAAGGCTATAGAGTTTGCGGCTCCGCTAATGATAGCAGAATGGGACATGTTGGAGCTTGTGCGAGACTTTGAGTAAAAACTTACGGTGGAAGAGTCATATGAGGTTATCACACACATTCGAGTACAGCCCCTCATTGACGAGAGGATCATTGCAGCTCAGGCAGATGATGAGCTATTGGTGAAGATGAGAGAGGGGGTTGGTACAGATGAGGACTCCGAGTGGAGTGTTGGTTCAGATGGGGGCCTACAATTTCGTGGCCGGTTATGTGTCCCAGACATTCCTGACTTGAGACAGGAGGTTCTCGAGTCAGCCCATAATTCTAAGCTCGCGATGCATCCAGGTAGCACGAAGATGTATCAAGATATGAAAAGATCTTATTGGTGGGACAACATGAAGGTTCACATTGCTGAGTTTGTATCTCGTTGTCTCACGTGCCAGCAGGTCAAGGTAGAGCATCGCCGACCTCCTGGACTGCTTCAGCCCATGCCCATAGCAGAATGGAAGTGGGACTTCATCTCTATGGATTTTATTTATGGGCTGCCGAGAACGAAGAAGGGACATGACTCTATTTGGGTGATCGTCGACCGATTGACGAAGTCGGCTCATTTCTTACCGATCAGAGTCACAAACTCTGCAGACGAGTTGGCTAGGTTATACATCAAGGAGATTGTACATCTGCACGGAGTTCCCTTGGAGATTGTGTCTGACAGAGACACGCGATTTACGTCTATCTTCTGGACTCGTATCCAGGAAGCGATGGGTGTGAAATTGAAGTTCAGCACCGTGTTTCATCCGCAAACAGATGGGCAGACGGAACGTGTGAATCAGGTTCTAGAAGACATGTTACGAGCTTGTATTTTGGATTTCAAGGACAATTGGGATGATTATCTCCTTTATGTAGAGTTCGCGTATAACAACAGTTTCCAGACGAGTATCGGCATGGCTCCCTACGAGGCGTTGTATGGTCGCCCGTGTAGAGCACCGCATTACTGGGCAGAAGCTGGCGAGCGTAGTTTGATTGGTCCAGAGTTGGTGCAGGTGACTTTAGAGAAAGTTAAAATTATTCGACATCGACTTCTGACAACCCAGAGCAGGCAGAAGAGTTACGCTGATACGAGGCGGCAACCGCTTGAGTTTGAAGTTTGAGACCATGTATTTCTTAAGGTTTTCCCTATGAAGGGAGTTCTGCGGTTTGGTAAGAAGGGAAAGCTCACGTCGAGATTTATTGGTCCATTTCAAATACTGGATCGAGTGGGAGCAGTAGCGTACCACCTTGCTTTGCCCACACCACTTGTGGGCGTGTATAACGTATTTCATGTTTCTATGCTAAAGAAGTATGTTCCTGATCCTTCGCATATTATCAGTTGGGAGCAGGTACAGTTAAGTGAGGATGCCACATATGTACTGCGACCGACACATATCCTAGACAGGAAGGAGCAGGTATTGCATAGCAAGGTCATCCCCCTTGTGAAAGTACTATGGATGCATTATAGTAAAGAAGAGGCTACTTGGGAGACAGAAGCTGAGGTCAGAAAAAGCTACCCTCAGATCCTTGAGGAGTATGAGCAGGTACGAATTTCGATGACAAAATTTTTCTTTAAGGGGGGTAAATTGTAATGACCCAGAAAATTTCATGCTAAGACCCGAGTACTACCTCAAATTTCTTACAAGTCATTTGTGGGTTAATTAGCGCTAACCTCGACTGCTTGTGAAATTAGCATCAATCACTTTAAATTTGATCTGCAAGACTCAAAACCTGTAGAATCATTAACGCTATGTTACCCTGAAATCTGGGATTCAACGCTAAATTCAGTTGCTCTCGAGAATATTTGGAATCTTTGGATCGGACCTGGACCGCGCGTCGAAAGTCCGATAGCGATGATCTTAGGCAGTTATGGTCACCTTGTTGGGCTTGACTATCACCTCAGAAATCAAGTCCAGATGATGTCCTGGGTCGATTTATTTGAGTCCGGAGTAAAGAGTGTGAGAACGGTGAGAAATTAAATATGATTTTATGAAATCTGAGTCGTGTCACTTGCGCGACGATTTTAAGTAATCTGACCGTTGGATTCTGACCCAATTTCACCCTCAGATCAAGGAAGATGGCCCAGGCATGTCATAGTGCTTGTGGACCTGATCGAGTTTCGGTGACCGTTGAAATGAGATTGGTCCGCCACGGCTGATCTGTAAATTCGATCGGTACAAAAACTCAATTTGACCTAGATCCATGGTCAGTAAGCTTAAGTCCGACCGCACGTGGAAAAAGGACCATCGGTAGCACTCCGTTGGATCGAGAGAAGCCTGTTTTGGTTATAACCTAATTATACCTTGGCCCTGGGCTATTTTCATCACTATTAGGCCTATATAAAGACCTTAAAACCCTCACTCTCTATTCCATACGAATTTCCTAAACCCTTGCTAAGAGAGAGAGAGAGAGAGAGGAAAAGAGAGAGAAAGTAAGAGAGAAGTTGGTGAATCATTTGAGATTCTTTCTTGTTGCTTTGCATCCTTAAACCGTCACTTCTGAATCATTATTCCGGCAATTCTAAGTTCATCCTTAGGCAAGTTAATCAAACCCTAACCTGTTTTAGAGCTTAGAATGGTCTATGTGTTGATGTAGCTCATTTCTATTCATGCCTTAGGTTATCTAGTCGCCGTTGACGAAGACATATCGTCTGAATCAGTTCGGTGCGTTCTTTCTGGTTTAAGGTGCGGACTATATTCGTATAGGTTATGGTTTTTAAGGCTTTCAATGTCAGATAATGGTTTATTATTGTTGTGGGTGTAATTTCACATGCCAAATGCTATGTTTATATTGCGTTCCTGATATATATGCATTATGTTGAGATTTGTGTATTCCTTGTGTATGTAGAAAGTATCGTATATGTATAAAATATGAACTTGTGTTTGCCATGATTAACTGTCGTGTATTTGTGCTAGTTGTATGTATGTCAACTCCTTGGCAAAAGGAATTGTCCAAATGCGTGTATCACCAACATACGTCATGTATGTTGGAATATGTAGTCTAAGTGTTTGTGGCAATGTCTGAATGATCTAATGTGTAATATATTATCCTATATTCGGGCGTTGAGAAGAGATTCTCAACTCTCCTATTGGTGTGTATGATTTCTTACATGCAATTTACATTTTTTGTTGTTTAACTTCAAGTACTACTTATGTGTAAATCTATGTTAAGTTGATATTCTTCAAATGCTCACATATTGTATGATTTGAATTGTTGTTCCATTTCTGTTCTAAATTGTTATATGAATATCTGTTATAATGGAATGTGTTTGGGACTATGGAATAGTCCAGGAAATCGGTAACAGACCTTGAGTTCGTGGCCGAAGTTGTTTTCGCCACGTAGGACGTGTTTGACGAACCCGAGTCGAATTAGGGTTGTCGGCAGTGGTTTGGCCACACAGAGTGTTTGAGCACTCTATGTCGTTCAACTCAACGTGCGCTCATGCTAGTCGAGTTCGTCAAGTAACTCGATTGTCCCGATGTATGTTCACCATGTATGGACGCTATTGTTTAAATCTAGGGTACCAAACTTACTGATGAAATCCCGTTAACCATTGTACCTTGATCCACTAAGACTCATGAGCCGGACATGGTGGTATGGGACACCGTGGTCGAGCTGTCGGCCTACGCTTGGGTGACGAGCCTCCCCGTAGTGACCAGTGAGCACACCAGACTTGTGAGCCGATTATGGTGGTATGGGACACTATATTCATGCTGTCGGCTTACATTGATTGGTGACGAGCCCTTTGTAGTGACCTCGAGCATACCTTAAGACTGCATTAAGGCGACGAGCTTTAGAATAGTAACTAAGGTATGATAGGCATGCATTGATTGGTGACGATTCCTTTGCAGCAACCTAGAACCATATGATTGTATGAGATTGCCTAGGACTGACGACCCTAGAATGGATCACTGTTTGGGAATTGATATGAGGAAGGTACTTTAGCTTCCCAATCCTGCTGTATGAAAATGACTAATAACAACTTGGTAATCATGTTATTGCACCGCATTGCATGTGCGTAGGAGTTGTTGGCACTGCGGGAGTTTGTCATGCGTAACGTAAGATGAAGACGCTGAGGGAGTGCAGGCGAGGGCATGCATCATTTATACATACATCCTTACATTAACAAGAGTACTTTAGACGTGTTTAATTGTATTACCTTATCATTACTGCTTGATTGATTTGATATCATGTTAAATTTTACTGTATAGTTCCACTGAGTTGATCACTCACTCCCACATTCTGGGACGGTGTTTCAACACCAACCAGACTCTGTCTTAGATGCAGATGATGACACGACCCCTGAGGCAGAGCAGGAGTTCGAGGATGATGAGGCCGCGTTTTCCATTATGCAGTTCTCAGGCGGGTTCATGTGAGCCATATCCTGATCGACGGGGATTCTGGGTTTCTTTGGAATAGATGAATTTCATTTTGATATTTGTATTTTGAAGATAAACACTTGTAATTATGACCTAGCAGAGCATGCATATCACAGGGACTTGCACATGTACACATTTATTTCTTTAAGTCTTCCGCTTGCGTTTTTCACTTATCCGTGGATTATGTTTGCAGTTTGGCTTAATCTATTCCATGTTTTATGTACTCATACAGACAACATACATCCATCATTACATATGTTGCATAAGTGATGTTTTGGAACTCGGGAGCTGAGTTATGCTCGACCCCCAAATTTTAGGGCGTTACACACAGAGATCTCATGACCGAGGCACACCGATCGAGGTTTACTATCCACCCCGGCTCTACCAAGATGTATCGTGATATGAGGATGCAGTATATTTGGGCAGGGATGAAGCACCAGATTGCTAGTTTTGTGGCCGAGTGTGACACCTGCTAGTGTGTCAAGACCGATCATTAAAGGCCTCTGGGTCCCTTGCAGTCATTAAGTGTCCCATTATGGAAATGGGAGAATGTGACCACAGACTTCATCATGGGCTTGCTGAGGACTCAGTACGGTCATGACACCATCTTGGTTGTCGTTGATCGTCTGATGAAGTAGGCACACTTTCATGCGATACGTGCGACCTGGACTTTGGACCGTCTTGCTGGATTATTCATCGATGAGATTGTGAGACTATAAGTGTTCCAGTTTCGATCGTTACTGACCAACATCTGAGATTCAAGTCTCAATTTTGGAAGAGTTTCCAGAAAGCGATGGGGCCTGCCTTGAAATTCAGCACCACGTATCATCCGCAGACCGATGGGCAGACTGAAAGGGTCCACTAGATCCTTGAGGATATGCTTCGGGCTTGCGTGATATTTCTCGGGTAGCTAAGATGATCACCTGCATTTGGCTGAGCTTGCGTATAATAATAACTATTAAGCAACTATTGGCATGGTTCTCTTTGAGGTGTTGTATGGCAGACGTTGTAGATCCCTGAGTTGTTGGACTAAGGTTGGAGAGCGTGGCCTCCTAAGTCCCGAGCTTGTGCAGAGGACATTAGAGGCCATCGATATCATTAGGCAGAGGATGCGCATATTTTAGAGTCGACGGAAGAGTTTTACATATCGTCGATGTCGTCCCTTGGAGTTTGCCATTGAGGACCATGTGTATCTCAAGGTCTCACCTTTGATGGGTGTAGTTCGTTTTGGAGCAAAGGGGAAGCTTGCCCCAAGGTTCATTGAACTGTTTGAGATCACTTGGCGCGTTGGCGACATGGCTTATCGGCTTGCCTTACCACTTCAATTGTCTGGCATCCACAACGTCTTCCATGTTTCTATGTTGCGGAAGTGTGAGTCAGACGTCATTCCTGTGATAGATTGACAGCCTTTAGAGGTTTGCGAGGATGCTTCTTATATTGAACAATAAGTTTATATCCTTGATCGAAAGGAGCAAGTCCTTCGGACCAAGGTCATCCCCTTAGTGAAGGTTCAGTGGGGTCATCATTGTGTGGATGAGGCATATTGGGAGCAAGAGGCTCAGATTCGAGGGCATTATCCCCATCTCTTTGATGTTTAATTATATGTGTATATTGTGTTTCTGATTATATATATATAGTGATATGATTTCGCTTCCTTTATGAGCTTTGTCTAGTTTAGGTTATAATGTAAATTTCAAGGATAAAATTTTCTGTTAGGAGGGGAGAGTTGTAAGACCCATAACCCCGCAAGATCTTCCGTACACTTCTACTTAAACAATAGCATGTTCCCGGTGGACCAGATCAATGAGTTTTAATTACTACCTTATTTTTGTACCACAATACCCCGAGACTTGTACCCTACCGACTGCATGGGCATTACGATTCCAAAGTTGCGCGACACTCCCCATTTCGACCCTTAGATTAGAAGTTATAATTTAGGCACAATGTGGGCCACTCAATGCACGCGGGCCCCACTTACACAAATTCTCATGTTGTTAAATGCATCAATCCATCAACCCATCCATCACTCATGTCACTCTCTCCCTATTAGTCAAACAAACCCATGTCATTCTCATGCAACCCATACCCCTACATATGCTAGCCATCATTCCTTTCTTCTTTTTCTCCCCATTTTACCCCTCCATCTTTCCCTTATTCCCTCCCAATCCTAAAATCTCTACCACAAAAAATCCCTAACTCCTCATTGTTACCATTTCCTAGCGAGAGTAGAGAGGGATTAAGAGAGAGAAAAATATTAGAAAGATTAGGGAGAAATTAAGAGAGAGAGAGAGAGAAGAAAAATTAGTGAGAGATTTAGAGCAAAAGAAAGAGAGCTTGTGAGAGTATTAGGAAAGATCAAGAGAGTTAGAGTAAGAGAATAGAGAAAAGAGTGATTAGAGGAGGTTAAGGGTGGAGAGGAGCTTCGTGCACCGTCCGATCATCGATTCAAGCCGATCCAACCGTCCATCCTTCTAAGTGAGTGTGGGAGGGTCAAAACCCTCCCTTTCTTTGTGATTTCTCTATTTTGTTGGGCCCATAATGGTGGGACTCACCTTGATCATGTATTGAGTATGTGGTGGACCCCATAGTGGCGGGGGCCACCCCCATTACCGGATCTATTTCTCTTTCTTTCCATTTATTTTCTTATTCTCATGGTGTTGTGGGACCGACAAGTGGGCCACGCTATTAGAGAGTGTGTCCCGCACGCTATCATAACGTGGACCACCTTGTGTGGTCCACCGTGATGTTTAATTCCTTTTTAAACCAGTTGATTGTGTAAGCACACTTGGATAGTGAAAATACACCAAAAATAGATGAGATCCATAACTTCTTGGCCCCACCATGAGTTGGACATTCAAATGGGTGGAGTGAATTTTCTAGTGGGACCCTACCTCACCCTTAAAACACAAGAGAGGGAGAGGGGTAGTGGCATTGTCTTCGGTGGACACAACAATGTCCAGAGACATGTCTTTGTCTCTGGCACCATTTACCTTCCAAAGCCACCACGTGGGCTTCTCTTGTGGGCCCCATGATGTATATATATATGATCCACACCGTCCATCCGATTTTCCTTCTCATTTTAGGTGTTGAGTTAAAAAATGTAGCTAATCTGAATCCTAGGTGGGCCATACCACAAATACTAGAGGGGTTGGGTTACCCACGTCATTTCTTACTTTGCATGGGAGGTTTGGAGTGAGTTTTCACTCACGGGACCCATATTGATGTATTTATTAGATCCACACCATCCATCCATCTGCTAGCTAATTTTAGTCGTGGAGCCAAAAACTCTAGCCGATCCAACCATTAAGTGGACCACACCACAACCGATGGTGGGAGTGGGAGCACCCCCTCACGTCAACCATGTGGACGTGGGGTGGAGGCGTCCCAACCATGGACCCCACCTTGATGTATTTTTTTAATCACACCATCCACCACCTTCTCCATGTCATTTTAGGCTATGAGACAAAAAATGAGATAAATTTGAGTTCCTAGTGGACCGCATCGAGGGAAACAAAGTCCCACTATTGGAACTTTCGAAGGTCGATTGTTGTGACTGTAGGTGGCGGACCTACCCATCATTGGACTTCTTTGGTCCATAGCGAGCTAGCTGACATAATGGACGGAATGGATTATCCCCTAGTGGACCCCTATAGCAGAAAACAAAAAAAAAATAAAGGAAGAAAGAAAAACAATAAAAAGTGTCACTAGGTATTATTACCCAGTGATGTGAGGGCGGAAGACTATTTGGGCTGCCCCCACATGTGGACCCCACCATGATGAATTTGTTTAATCTGCACCGTCCACCATCTTCTCCATACAATTTTAGGCCATGTGCCAAAATTTGAGGCAATTTTTGAGTCTCAGGTGGGCCGTACTAAGGGTATTAATGCCCATCTGTTGCAACACTCTAGGGCCCGATTTGGAGTCCTTAATCATCCCAATAGCTCGAACCAGTGTCTATTGGACTCCACTCGAGCTGGCCAAGATGGTGAACGGATTAGATTATCCACTTGGGGCCCCACCTTAATAGTGTATGCAAAACATACAACGAATATAATAATAATATATATATAATATGAATGCCATGCACCTGGGCGGTAACCCATTCTTGGCTAATTTTGGGTCTTACAAGTGGGACCCTACTCTGATGTTTATATTAAATCCACACCACCGTCCACTGACTTTTCTAGATCATTTTAGGCCATGGGCTAAAAGATGAGACAAATTCTGGTCTCAAGTGGGTTGTAACGAGGGAAATGAACCATTGTTGTTGAAATCTTCCAAGGCCCACTATGGAGTCTTTGTTCATCCAAATCAACCCAAATCAGAGCCCATTAAACCCGCTCGATATGGACTATGCGGTGAACGGAGTAGAAGATCCATATGGGGCCTGCACTGATAGTGTATAAAAAAAGAGAAATAAACCAAGAAGGAAGGTGTCACTGGGTGTTATTACCCAGTGATGTGAGGGAGGAAGCCTCCTTCAGCTGCTCCCACACATGGGACCCTACATTATGTATGTACCATATCCACTCCGTTCATCCGTCTTATTAGATCATGTTAGGCCATGGGCCTAAAACTCGGGCGGATCTAGATCTCTGATGGGCCGCACAATAGGGTAATGTGGGGGTAGAAACCTCTTGGACTTGGGATTTCTTGGTTTTAGGATCCCTTGGACTTGGGAATCCATAGAATTATATTCCTTAGGTCTTTGGTTATATTTGGCATCTTGGATTCAAATCCTTAAATTAGTTAGTGTGTGAATGTTGAAACTATGTTTTTATTAAATCCATTTATGCATATACTTTGCTTGAACTAATGAAATCCCAAGACTCAGATGGGTCATGAGCATATGATCACATCCTAATGACTAACCAATGATCTATAACCATTTATTTACATTAACAATGATCAGACGGTGCAAATCATTCTATTAAAGCAATTATAGTGATTTCATTTATAATCTGATTATTTTGGGACATCATTACTAGGTTATATGCCCAAATGGATTGGTAGCCTAGTGACACATGTATTGTACATGTGGGTGAAATTGCCGTTTATACCGCTGATACTATAGAATGAATATGAGACAAGGTCCTAGAGGGGGGTGAATAGGACTTGTCTTTTGCTATTTAAAAATCATAATTGTCTAACTTAAACAAGCATTCATTTTAAAGCAAGTAAGGCAATATAACTCTAAAGGCTTCCAAGCCAATAGAGGGTCCAATCGCAAAGGCTACTCAAAATATACAAATAAAACAACTAGCCTATAGTATTGCGAGCTTATATGTTGAATATGCTACCTATCAATCTTAAGCATTCATCTAATCATGCATAAACAATCAAGCATTCAAACTTAAATAATCATGATTAAATAGATGCACAAATGACAATTCCAAACACAAGCATGTATAGTGGTTCGGCTACTTGCGTACTCCACTCCCGACAACCGCACTCTCTCCTAGAGTGTGTCGAATTTCATTATGAATGGTTTTAAATCAGGTTCACAATTAACCTTTACAGCCCTATACATAGGACTCAACAATTTATGCTCTTCACACGAGCAAAGGTCCTACATTAAGAACCTACGTTTAGACCCCACAGCCAAGGTCCCATACTAGGCACCTACGTTTAGGCCCACCGGCCAAGGTCCCACACAAGGCACCTCCATTTAGGCCCACTAGCCAAGGACCCACACAAGGCACCTCCATTTAGGCCCACCGGCTAAGGTCCCACACAAGGTACTTACGTTTAGGCCCACTAGTCAAGGTCCCATACAAGTCACCTACACGAGTTTGTTGATAGTAAACTCTTAGCCTCAATCCTACACGAGGATAGAGACTAAACTTTGGACACTTGATAATGACACTTATTTGTCAGAATGAGTCCTCTCTTATAGCTTGTCTTGGGTTGTTTGATCTTCACTCTTCCGTGCTTGAATCAGCTCCCGATGCTTCCCTGATCGCTATACTGTAGTTTACCTGTTGTTTCAACTTCACGATCAAGAACCTTGCATATGATGTTCCCATTAAGGTAACTAAGGTAATGAGAGTTAGTTGAATCTCTAATAAAGGTTATGAATGGATTTCCTAAGAGATTCAACTGATGAATACACTAGAGTATGGTTTAGACTAAGGATATACCTATAGGTTTGGTCTCAATACTCTAGTGAAGGCTTGAGATCATATTCTTCATTAAAGTGACCTTTGAATGCTCATTGAGATAATGAATCATAATGAAAAGAACATGAATGTCATGTGGATAGAGTCTAGGATGAGTGATTAAAGCTTAGGACAATCTAAGGACTCTGAAATGCCTAAATCCACACTTTCCATAAAGTTTTGGGTCCTATATTTATAGAAAACAGGGCCCAACGGATCTATAACAGCTAGTTATCGGTGCTACCGATTGAACCTTTGGTAATACCGAAATTCAATCAGTGGTACCGAAATATCACTCAGTGATCCCGAATTAGATCCTAAAGTTGCTAGATGATTTTTATTACTTTCGGTACCACCGAAAGTTGTTCATCGATAGGAGTCGGTGGTACTGAATATTCTTCAAAAGCTGCTGGATTGTTTTGGGTACTTTCGGTAATATCGAAGGCATCTTCGGTGACACTAAAGGTGCCGCTCGGTGACAACTTTTTCTACCAAATGTGGATAGATTTTTCTGTTTTAACTTCTTGTCCATTAAATCATTCAACAACTTGGAACTTCCTAAGGCCAAGACTAAAATGATAGAAAATATGAACTTGGAATTGGCTTGAATAGATGACCTAAGTGGGTTTTCCTATTTGGGTTCGAGTCATCTATAGGCAAGATCCTAATCGTAAAAGCTTCTTTGGATTCTGACTTTATATCTCGAGCTTTTGCTCCAGTTGCGTCATCGGTCTTCATTTCCAAAGGACTCATCCGACTACTTAACACAACTAGTCATGTGATTGACAAACATATGTGTAAATAAGTGCACTAACAGTGGGTATTCATCCAGGTCACTCCCGGTGAACACCACCTTGTTATATATATATTTTATTCATGCCTTGTAGGCTATATGAGGAGCTAATATTAGTCTAACGCGAGCCATACCACATACACTTCTATATTTCTAGTGGGGCATGTTGTTCAGTTCCCACTCTCTGTATATGATGTGTCGGTTAAGGCCGATTATTGTCTGATATGTCTGATAACATGCTAGTGTACTTGGCCTGGTAGGACACAATAAGAACATGGTTAGTATAATGACATCATGCCCAGACATATGCTTATAAGCATCATTTGTATGCATGTTGTGGGTGGTGATTGATCATAGCATATGTCATTGGGCTGAGATACTTAGGGGACTCCATATGAGATAGGGTTACCCCCACATGATCGCACGGTACATGCAGGTTTGATGCATGACTTGGATGGTATGACTCATGCATTTCGCATCTTGTATGTCACGATCACTTCACGCCCTAGCGACATCAGGGTTATGGCCTCCACAGGCATTTCGTGGATGGCTAGATTAGATACCAAAAATATCTCTTCTAGCATTAGGGCACTATGGATGTCCTTGGGTGAAAGTCCCTAAACCCTTGTGGTACCAGTAGGATGCTTCAACGTCGAACCACTATAATTCTTTCGTGCATTGTGGTGATTGATTTTTATTATTTATGCCTATCTTGTGCTTCATTTATTCTTGTGATAGTTTGATATTTTGATTTCAATCACATCGTGAAATAAGGTTGTCCACCTAAATCTTTTAGGTGAAGGTTGTCCTACGAACTATTTGATATCAAGAACTCAATACTTTACGTAATTGAGTTTATTTTACTTATTATTCCACATTGCATCGAAATATTTGGCGTAGCCTTATTCACTCCCCCCCCCCCCCCTTTAGGACATCTATAGCTCATCCTTTCAAGTCTTATCACGAGATGGATGTTAAACCCAGAGAATCAACCCGAGACGGTCTGACTCGGTTAAGTCGACTCGAAGGTAAACATCAACCCAAGCTATTCTCTCGCATTCTTCTTCTCATGTTCTCTTTCTGCTTGTTTCTTCCTTCTCTCTCGAGTCCATAGATGCCCTACTCCAGGTCAAAAATTGTAAGGTGACTCAGGGACTGGACCAAGTCATGCCGGCGAGTCCTGACCCGGCAACGACCTGCTCGACCTCTCTCCCTCGTCTTGTCTTCTCTCTTCTTTCTTTCTTCTTCCATACTGCTTGAAAGCCCAAATGGGTCTAGACATGACTTAGGCATGGCCTAGACTCAGCAGACTCAGACTATCTCGGCCTGACAACTCAGACCTAACTTGAAATGAAATGTAAATACAACCATTCACCATATAAAAGATAAAAACATTCACCACATAATACAAAGAATTATAGTGGTTCGGTGTGTCAACAACTGTTCTAAAATAGCCACACCTACTCCACTCCCAAAATTACTCTCCATGTAATCTTAGCTTTCACTATGAAAAAGGTTTTCTCAGGGTTACCTTAAAACATAATGCAATTGTGATTTTAATGGGTTATCACAATCAAACCTCTCACTGAGATTTTCATGCTATCTCAGAAAAAACCTACACTGAGATTTTCTAGCTATCTCAGAAAAATCAAATAAAGAATTGAAGGTATACATATCTTCACCATAGAAGACGTATCAGAAGCTGTAGCCGAAGAACCTCTTTTCTTGAATGTAAATTGTTCAATGTTTAGTTAGATGGAAAAGGCCCAGGGTTCTATTATTTTTAATTAAGTTAAAATCAATGGCTACTTAATTAATTCTCTTAAATCTCAAAAGAAGAGTAGTATTCACTCTCTTTAAAATCAGAATGACAGAATCTGAGATTAAGGGAATTAAACAAAAGTTATAAAAATAATTTATAAATACCATTCAATAGCTTGCTAATAACTGGAGCTTCTCTCTCTCTCTCTCTCTCTCTCTCTCTCTCTCTTATAGAAGAATTTTGATGATAATAATTGATATTTCGGATTGAGAGAGAACCTCAATTTATAGGCAAAGAAGTTGAATCTTCGACTAGCCTAAGATAGTCTTTAACTAGCGCGAACACTGAATTCTATTCAACGGAATTTCAGATTTGAGCGAGATAAGATTTATCCAATCTTTGACTAGCCTGAGGACCAATTCAAGTAGTTGAATGTGGTCTTTAACTGGTCGAAGATCCCAAAATCTGAACCGATTTAGTTGCTGGACTTCGAGTCGAAATTCCTTGGGCTGGTCGAAGCTCAGTCTTCGACTAGTTGAACAAAAAAATCGACTGGTCAAATTTACAATAGATATGCAGTTTTTCTTCGACTTGAACTTGGACTGGCCAAGAAAACTCAGACTAGTGGAACCAAACCTTAGGTCGGTCCGATTCCAAGCAAACATAAGTATAAAAACCCAATTTAAATCATTTTTGAAAGCATCTAAACCTAAGGTCTTTCTAGGATTTTATATTACCTGAAATGTGTGAAATAATTGAACTTCTTTGTCTTGAACTTGATTAGTAACTTCATCTTGTCTTATGAGCTTAATCTTCTACAAGAACATCAGTTGATCTTAAGCTTAATCTTCTCTTGATCTTGGACCAGACTTGAACTTGATCTTCTCTTAATCTTGGACCAAACTTGAAGATTTCCTAACAAGTTGTTTTGACTATATGAAATTTGAAAGCTAAAGTGTGCTTTAATCATTTTATCACTTACAATATGTTTAAGTGATGATTAGGTGTGGATTACAAATTTTGGGTGATGTGGCCTGATGAACGATGAATTTGATGATCCGGGGTACGATATTGACAATGGATGGTTTGATTTATCTATTAAAGCAACTGTTCTATTAGGGTGATTGAAATCATAAAAATAGAGTTATTTGATGATGTAATGGTCTATCTTAAAAATCAATGAATGGATGACTTATGTTAAGGATGCATATTACTCCAAATGGTCAAATTTAAGCTAGAACATGTGAACCTTCACATTAATTATATTTGTGTTTATACTCGGTTAGGTCTCTATGGTAACACCCAAGTACTAAAAAGTATGGGTGTTACATATAGCCTGTACCCATTCACACCACCACCATAACTAATAAGGATATACCTTTTAACTCTTTGATACAGTTTATCTCTCTCAACTGATAATAAATGAGAATACGCATCACAACCAAATACTCACAACATCGAGTAGTCTACCTACTAACCACTCCACACTTCCTTAGGAAGGTTACAGTCTATAGTCTGCTAACCACTCCAACACATCATTGCTTATCATGAATTAGGCCCTCTCCAAGAGAGTTTGATTCATCCACTCAACCACACCATTCTGCTCAAGTGTGTTACACACTGTGTTGTGCCTCACGATCCCTTCATCCTTATAAAATCGATTGAATTTCCCATAAGTGAATTCTCCACTATTATCTTTCCTCAACACTTTCACATGTCATCTTGTCTGCTTTTATACCATCGCCTTTCACTACTTGAAGTTGGTGAAAACCTCGGATTTACTTTTTATAAAATAAATCCACACCTTTCTGGAGTAGTCATCAATGAACGTAACAAACGATGACGACTCTCCACCAGAAACTACAAGCAACAACACCCATACATCATAATGCACATATTTTAGAACCCCCTACATACATGTTTTCCATATTTAAAAAACAATCTTTACTGTTTACCATATATACAATGCTCAATGCTTGTATATACTTGTTCGCTTGTACACCAAGTGTAGGGTTGCGATGTAGTAATAATCTCGGTAAGACCGAGGTCGAACCCACAGGGATTAAATATGTGTAATCTTCTGAATTATTTAAGATTTAGAACTAGAGGTTTAATTGATTCTGAAAGTTGTTTGTAGATTAAGTGATGGATTGAAGGTGTTAGAGCGCCAAGGATCCACTTGAAGTTAACTTCAATGTAGATTAACTTGATTCAATTAAGGATAACTCAGCTAGAATCAAAGTCCTAATCTATCCAATCGGATAATAGAGCGATTAAACCATAATCATCATTCAAATAGAGATCTGAATATTCATCAATTTGGTTTTCACATAAACATCTTGTTGCAATGATTTGTAATTGATTCAAAGTGTCTAACATGCCCGTAGTCAATGACAAATCAAAGAATCATATGAATCATAGAATCATATAAAAGAGAAGAGAACATTCAGAGAGTTCTTAAGCCTCCACCATGCCCGGAGTCGACGACGGATCAAAATAATAATAAAAAATACTTCTTCTTTCAAGCCAAAATCCATGAATAGTTCAACATATAATTATTCATAACTTGAGTCAAAGAACAATAAACATTAAAACGACTACAAGCTTCACCTCTTAGCTCTAAGTAAGAGATTTAGCCGACCAAATACATGATTCGACTCAAAACTCTCAAATAAAACATGAAAATCTACCCTAATCGATGGATTTGATGAGGAAGAAGTCCTATTTGAAGCTACATAACATGATGCTGCCTCCCTTCTCCTAAAAAAAAAAAAAAAACATCGTAAAAACACTAATTCCGCCCGTATTTATAAGCTTTAAGCGAACTGACCTTAAAATTGCCTCTATTTACACAAGTTGGCTGTCTTCGGTCAAACCAAGTCAATTTCAGTCAAACCAAACTTGGACATTGATCAAACCGAATTAATCTTTGATTGGACCAAATTAGCTCTTGAAGTTACCAGATTGTTTTGCACAATTTTGGTAGCACCAAAATTTACTTCGATCACACCGAACTTGAGCTTTAGTCGAACCGAATTACTGTTTGGTCGAACCAAATTAACTCTTCAAGTCACTGGACTGTTTTGGGTGCTTTTGGTCAGACAGAGTCGAACCAAAGGTCAAACCAAAAGCTCTATTCTTTGTTGTTTGGACTTTGAAGTCATGTCATTCTCCTTTCTTCCTTTCTCACTTAGTTTTCTTGGATCTTGGGCCCTTGAAATCTTCAATCTTGGTCTCTAAACATCCATCCTTGCCTTGGTGAACTTTAAGCATTAATTCCTATGCATTTAACATTATTTTCAATCCAAGCTTTCAAATTCACATTGCAAGACAAACACGTATAACATACATCGATTAAGAATTATTATGTTCATAAAACCAAGGAATAAATAGGAGGATGTAATATTTCACACTTAACACACCCCCAACCTGCATTTTGCCAGTCCCGAGAAAAGCATGTGACCAATAACTCTCAAATTTCAAATTCCAAACCTTCCTTCAGAAAATGACTTTCTGTGTAATGTTATACATACGAGTAGTATTCAAAGATGCGAGGATACAAGTTTGAGAAGATAGATTCTTAACGTCATTAATAAACAATTGAACTTAGTCCTATTTCCTTAACTAATCAATAGAGTGAATTTAAACATCAAGTTCCTAGTGTTGATAGTGATTTCTAACTTATAAATCCATTGAGTTAGGCTCCCTTCATAGTGTTATACATGTTCATTACTTTTAAAGTGGACAAATCAACACAAGCACTGATTGCAAAACTATCTCCCTATTACTTATTTTCCAGCTATTGATTTTATATCAATGGCATATTTTTCACTCTTATCTTCTTTTTATTTCTTCGTTTACTTGTTCATACTATAACTAGCCCTTATGTCGATCTTATTGTTTTCTAACTGGTTATTCTTCTTCCTTTAATACCTTGGGTAGATAAAGATCTCCAGACTTTGTTCCTAATCACTTTTTAGGTAATTATCATGTTACCATTAGAATGTAAGCAAGCTTCACAAGTTATAAGTTAGTTGTGAATTGTGAGCTAGACTCAATCGATGTTTCAACCTTTTATTGAGTAGTTAATTAGGAGAACTTTTGTTCCATCATTTACTAATTAACTAGATTCTAGATTTTCAAAAGACTATCGTTGGTGATTGTCATATACTCAATATATATATATATATATATATATATATATATATATATATATATATATATATATATATATATCAATTACATAGAATTTTATCTTCTAAAAGAGTTTTGAAATAGAAAATTTTTAACTCGAAAACTAGAGAAATACTAATTAGATCCATCTAATCTCACCCTCCCCACCACACCCACCCACCCCCCCAACCTAAATTTTACATTTTCCTCAATGTAAAAGATATGCAATAAACTTAACATGAGATAAAGAGAATAAAAGAGGAATTAGTTAGAAGGATAATACCTAAGAAGGAAGAATATAGCAGTATTTAAAGTCTTCATGATGTAAGAGATCAGGTGCAAAAAGAAGTACAAAAACGAACAAAAATAAAACTGAAGCAAACTAATCTAATCCTAAATCCTAAGAAAGTAATAAATGGACCTCCATCAGACTAGACGGTCAGTCCAAATAAAACAAGGTCAATTAGAGGGATGGACGTTTCCTCTGAAACAAAATTCTCAATGAATGTTTAAGTCGATGGCCATTCACTTTGAAAACATTGCCATTCATTGGATTCTTTTTTCTCGACAGCCCCATGAGGATAAACCGTTTTAGTTGTAAAGGGGCTGGTCCGACAAGATCTCATTTTTTTCAAAAATAAATGAAGCCTAGAATTATACAAGAGGACTTTCTGAGTTGGTTCAAATAATTTATGAAGAATGTTCCGGTCATGGAACTTCTTCATCTGGTCCTTGTAAATTCTATAATTCTCATAAGCATCGTTCTGGATTTTCTCAAGTTCATTAATTTGTAATTTGCATGGTAAGCCGACATTTCCAAGTTCGAAATTTAGATTCTTTATTGCCCAATATGCCTTATGTTCTAGTTCCACAGATAAGTGGCAAGCTTTCCGATAGACAAGTCTAAAGAGAGACATTCTAATAAGGGTTTTGTATGCAGTACGGTATGCCCATAATGCATCAGTCAGTCGAATTGACCAGTCTTTATGGTCGGGGTTAACCATTTTTTACAGAATATGTTTGATTTCCCTATTAGAGATCTTTACTTAGCTGCTTATCTGCGGGTGATAGGGAGTGCTCACTTTATGCGAGATGCCATATTTCTTCATTAGAGTTTGAAATGGCCTATTGCAGAAGTGGGTTCTACCATCACTTATAATGACTCGAGGCATTCTGAACTGAGATAGGATATTTTCTTTTAGGAATTTAATGACCATGCGATGGTCATTATTTCTTTCAGCACGGAATCGCTTCGACCCATTTAGAGACATGGTCAACCTCGAGTAGGATATAAAGATTTATAAATGATTGGGGGAATGGTCTCATGAAATTGATGCCCCAGCAATCGAATGCTTCAATAGTAAGAATCGTGTTCAATGGCATCATATTTCGATAGGATAATCCTCCTAACTTTTGACAATGCTCACAAGCTTTGCAAAAGTCATTAGTATCCATGAACATAGTGGGCCAGTAAAAGCCACACTTTGATGTTCGTTGTCAAGAACACATCTCCTTATGATTTGATCTGGGCAATACTTGAATAGGTATGGATCATCCCTGATGTACTTACGTACTTCAAAGAAAAATTTCTTTTTATCTTACCTGATCCAATATGTTGGCGTGACACCTATAGCAAGATAGTTTGTAATATCAGCAAACCAAGGCAATTAAGAGACTTTAAAAAGTTGTTCATCAGGGAACATGTCATTGATATGAGTTGTCTCAATGGAATCAGATAAGACTAGCATAGAAAGATGGTCGGCAACTACATTTTCTACTCCTTTTTTTATCAAGGATTTCAATGTCGAATTCTTCGATTAGGAGGATCCATCTTAACAAATGGGCCTTGGCATCCTTCTTAGCAAGAAGGTACTTCAGTGCCAAATGGTCCAAGAAAATTATAATCTTGAATCCAATCAAGTAGGACCTAAACTTGCCCAACACAAAATTTATAGCTAGGAGTTCCTTCTTTGTAGTAGAGTTATTCATTTGGTTAAAGTTTAGCGTTCTACTTGCGTAGTAGATTACATAAGATTTCTTTCTTTTCTCTAGCCTAACACTACCCTAATACCATAGTCACTTGCATCGCACATGATTTCAAAAAGAAGATTCCATTTGTGTGTTTGCATGATTGGAGCACTATTGAACATGCCCTTAAGCTTAGAGAAAACTTTTTGGCACTCTTCAGTCCACTCGAATGGAACATTCTTCTACAGAAGATTGCAAAGAGGACAAGATATTTGATTGAAGTCCTTGATAAATCTTTTGTAAAAGTCAGTGTATCCCAAAAAGGAACGCACATCACGTATGCTTTTGGATGGAGGTAAGTTAGAGATAAGATCGATTTTGTCCTTGTCTACCTCGATTACGTTGGATGAAATTACACATCCATGGACTATTCCTTTTTTAACCATAAAATGACATTTTTCCCAATTAAGTACAAGGTTCTTTTCCTCACATCTCTTCAACACTTGTTTAAAATGTTTAATGCATTCTCTAAAGGATGAACCAAAGATAGAAAAATTGTTCATGAAGACCTCTAGAAATTGTCTTACCATGTCTGAGAAAATACTCAACATGCAACGTTGAAATGTTGTGGGGCATTACATAGTCCAAATGACATTCTTTGGTAGGCAAAAGTACCAAAAGGGAAAGTGAATGTTGTTGTCTCCTGGCATTCAGGAGCGATCTCTATAAGACCCGTGTCCTAGTCCGTACCATTCAGTGGACTTCCGCGGTCCTTCTGGTCCAATTCCGGCAATCCTTGACCCGTATCCAATGTTTGCACTTGATCTTAAGTCAAGTCTTGCATACTGAAGTTGACTCGACCCGAAACTTATATCATAGCGACCGCACCGTCACCACGACTCACGCACCGAACCGATACCCAGGCCAGGAGATGTGGGCATTTGTTCATTCCGAAGAAACGTTACGCATTGCGATTATCGAGGGAATCTCCATAATATGTCCCATCAATCAATCAATCAATCAATGTCAAGTACAACCATGCCTCAAGTACAAGCCCCATCCCTCCCTTTTCAAAAGTCAACTCTCTCTCTCCCCTTACCATCCCTCTTTTACCCCATTTTCAACCACAACCATACCTCCCATCACCTTTTTCTTACAACCACCACATCACCAATCCTTATCATCCCATCACTTCTCTCTCTCCCTCATTTCTAAAAAATCTCTCCCAAGCACCATCCTACATCCAACCTCCCTCTCTCCCAAACCACAAGTGTGGCCCACCCTCTCCTCTCATATCCACACCATCAAAATCCCATCAACCACCATCAAAAGTGAAGGCAGGGAGCATAGAAGGCTAAGGGAGCAAGGAGGAGGCCTAGAGGTGGGTGATCTATCGTTTATTTCAACCTTAAGGGCCCACTTGTTGGGGGACCCACTTGATGTATGTGTTGTATCAATGGAGGGCCCATAGTGACGGGGTCCCTCCTCTCTATCACCGTATCTCTCTCTCTCTCTCTCTCTCTCTCTCTCTCTCTCTCTCTCTCTCTCCTCTCCCTAGAATGAAGTGGGCCCCACCAAATCATGTTAAATTCACTCCATTCATCAATGGTGTGGCCCACCACTTTTTAGGCGAAATCCATTGTCCATTTTTGGGATGGGGGAAAGTCCCACATGTTATGTATAATATGTTATATTTATTTTATATTAATACTATACATATATATATGCATGGTGGTGGGCCACGTACATGTGGGACCCACCATAGTGCATGTGTTGTATCAACACTGTCCAGCGTCCAGGGACGCTGGACGTGCAGCCGTGGGCATGGTGTAGCTAACAGTGAAGTGTAAAATGACATGGGTGTGTACTTACAAGCTAACAAAAAAAATCTAAAAAGTACTTTTGGGGTGGGCCACTCATGTAGGCCCCACATTGATGTATGTATATAATCCACGCCGTCCATTTCATTGCTCAGCCTATTTTAGGCGTTGAGCCGAAAAATGAAGTTGATCCCATTTTCTGGTGGGCCATACCGTAGGAAATAGCGGTATTACCATTGAAAACCACTTTGATCCTTCTATTCGCCAAAAACATGTTGCATATTGGTCTCATTTCATCAATCATGGGCCGTAAAATCCAATGGTTAGGTCGGATAGATCTGATATGGGCCCTACCATGGAAAAACCATGAGAAAACGATTATAAAAAAAACAAAAGGAAGCAGCCGCTGCTGCTGAGGATGCAAGTGTCCTGCGCTAGCGGGTGGGCGGACGGGCTGGACCCACGGTCCAGCAGTGGGCCCCACCATGATTTGTGTTTTATATATCCAGGCCGTCCATTTGTTGGCCCCCCTCCTTGGCTGTGGGCCACCCAAAAATAAACCATATCCAATGCTCAGGTGGCCCACGACAAAGGAAACAATGGGATTGAATGTATACCATTGAAACCCCTTTTTAGGGTAAAAAGTTTTGGATCAAAATGAAATTTGTTTTTCCTCTCCTCAATCCAGGTCCACGTGACCTCATGAACAGTCTAGATGGCAACAAACATCACCATGGGCCCTAGTCCACGTGACCTTATGCACAGGTTTAGATGGCAAGCAAACATTACAGTGGGCCTCAGGTCACGTGTGACCCTATCAACAGGTTTAGATGGCAAGTAAACATTACAGTGGGCCCCAGGTTGGGTGGAAAATAAACATTATGGTGGGTCCAACTTGCGATCCACTTATGTATGTATTGTAATCCGCACCCTCCATTAGTGTGGGCCCCACCACGAGGTATGTACCTCATCTTTGTCATCCATCCTTCCCATCCTTATGAGATCCACTATGTGCATGTGTTGCATCCAACCTCCAACCATTTTTTTTTAAAAGATAATTTTTAGGTTTGAGACCAAAATAAGGCAGATTTATTTATCATGTGGACCACACTCTTCATCCAAACTGTCCAACCATTGAAATCCTTGGGACCTTATTATCAAGTTGAATGGAAAAATAAATGTTATGGCGGGCCTTGAGAATTCTAAAAGTGGTAATTATTATCACCACTCATATTAGGTGCGGCCCGGTTGTTAAACATGGGACCCATTGGCATAGCCCATTTGATATACGCGAGGCCCATTGTTGAGGCCCACCTTGAATTGTATAAGGCCCATTGTGAATGGCCCATTACAATGTACATAAGGCCTGTTGGTGCGGCTCACTGATACGACCCACTTGATGAACATAAGGCCCATGTGATATGGCCCATTTGATGTACTTAAGGCCCAATGGGGTGTATTTAGGTCCATCGCAATGTGTGATTCCTCCATGATCTATATAATGATGTTTGCAACGGGCCTTTCCTTGGGAGCAATGACGGTTTGATGTCCACATTGTATGGATGATGCTGGTTAAATGTCCACATTGTCACTCTCTCTAAGGCCTATAGATAGGCCTATACTTGTAGTGTGTAGGCCGTCTAGGCCATCTTCATTATGAACAAAGCCCATCAGCACATAACATGCTTAGTATAAATCCATGATTCATAATCATACGCATCATTTGTATGCCTAATGTGAGAATTGACTGATCATTGCACATGCCTTCAGGTAGATTGTTTATGGACTCCCTGATAGGCGGAGTTGCCCTACATGAGCGCGCGGTACGCGCAGGATTGTTGCATGTCTAATAGTATGATTCATGTCTTGCATTTGTGTGATTGTGATTATTGTATGCTCTAGCGACATCAGGGCCAAAGCCTTCACAGACACATCGTGGGTAGCTGGATTGGATACCGAAAATATTGTTACTAAGCATCGGGGCGTCATAGATGTCCCTAGGTAAAAATCCTTAAACCCGATGGTACCAGAGGATAACTCCAATGTCGAGACCAAGTGGATATATGAGCGCACGAGGGCCGAATACTAGGAGGCCACGTCTCCCACTGTGTCGTGGTCGGTTGGAAAGGGGTGTGGCCTTACTCGCCCGAGGGTAGGGGGTAATACTAGGCTGAGTTTGATTAGCTCGTGAATGGGTCCGCTATCGACATGCCGGATAAGTATTGACAGACTGTTAGCTAGGCGGATAGTGAGGTTTCTTACGCTCACTTGGACTGTGCGGCTAGGAGAGTGACAGTGCCACTTGGAGTGTACTAAACCCCGGTGATTATCCAGAATGAGAACTGTACTGTTATATGATGTGGATTGGCATGCTTGAGTTGCATCTCACATCGCATGGCCATGTTATGGCCGATGACATTCATATCTTGCATCGCATAGCCTTGGTATGACTGATTACATTCATGCACTCATCAGCATGATTTCGCATTACTCTGACCTTGCATTCTGAGCACTCTCATATTGCGCACACACTTACACCACCCTCTAAGCTTTCTATAAGCTTATGCATGATCGATGCGTGCAAGTGATGCCAGGACGCAGCCATAGCCTCATCAGAGTTGAAGCGTGCAGCCGAGCTTCTGGAGTTTTTGGTTATTTTCATTATATTGCATTTTCCTTTCATACGCCTTGTACTTAAAATTTTTTTATCATAGTGGATTTTGTGATGATGTTATTGTGGTTATTGTTCGTGGGTTATGCTTATGGTTATGCTCATTATGAATCAAATTGATATTAGAAATCCTCCTTGTAGGATCCCAGGATCGGAACCTGGTAAATGGGTGCCGGGAGCCGAGAATGGGGTTCTACGGAGGTTATCGGCGCCGGATTCGGCGATCGAGAATTTTGTGAGCCCGGTTTTCGAGTTCGGGGCGTGACAGAAGTTGGTATCAGAGCATAACTTGGGAATAACTGAGAACAACATTACATGTCTACTATGATTTTAGAATGACTAAGTCTCGAAGTTCGGATAGCCTAACGATATTCAGTTTCCGGTAGTCAATGCACATTCTCCAATCAGTAGTAACTCTGATTGGCACGAGTTCATTATCTGTATTAGCTACAATGGTGATCCCAAATTTCTTAGGAACCACCTGAGTAGGACTCATCCATTGGCTATCAGATATCATGTATATGATACCCGCATCCAATAGTTTAAGCACCTCATATTTAACCATTTCTTTCATGTTTGGGTTCAATCAATGTTGTGGTTGCCTTAAGATTTTTGCATTTTTCTTGAGGTGAATGCGGTGAGTACAAATTAAATGATCAATTCCCTTGAGGTCCGCGATGGTCCACCCAAGGGCTCTTTTATGTTCCTTAAGAGTTGAAATGAGCGTACTTTCTTGTTCCTTATCCAGGTGGGAAGAAATCACCACCGAATATGTCTCATCTTGACCTAGATAAGCATATTTGAGATATGCAGGTAATAGTTTTATGTTAAGCTTCAGTGCCTTGACGTAAAATAGTAGAGGCGTTGTTTCATTCAAGGATAATTGTTCAAATTATGGCCTCCATGGGCCAATTTCAAGTACTGGTATTGCATCTAGCAAGGCATCCATTTCCTTAATCATATCATCATCTATTTCATAAAAGTGGGCCAAGCATGCTTCTAGAACATTAGAGCATAGAGTCAAGAGGGCTCTATCTTCCATGAATGAGTTGATCAAATTGACATCGTGGGTATCATCAATATCCTCTGGTTATTTGCACATGTTAAAAATATTCAGCTCTAATGTCATGTTTCCGAAAGTTAGTTTCATGACTCCATTCTTGCAGTTGATGATTACATTTGAGGTGGCTAGGAATGGACGGCCCAAGATGATGGGAATTTGAGTGCTTGTGTCCATGATGGGTCGTGTATTCAATACAATGAAATCTACTGGGTAGTAGAATTTATGAACTTGAACCAGCACATCCTCGATCATTTCTCTCGGTATGTGAACTGAGCGATCAACTAATTGAAGTGTGGTCCTAGTGGGTTTTAATTCACCAAGGCCTAGATGTTCGTAGACCGAGTATGGAATCAAGTTTACACTTGCTCCTAAGTTAAGAAGTGCATGTTCGAACCAGTAGTTCCTAATTACACAGGAGATGGTTGGGCTTCCAGGATCCTTGTATTTTTGCGAAAAGTCTTGCTTCAGGATGGCACTCGCTTACTCAGTCAGGAAAATTTTCTTTTGAATATTATGTCATCTCCTAGCCATACACATGTGTTGTTGGAACTTAGCATATAAGGGAATTTGTTTGATGGCATTCAAGAGAGGGATATTGATTTTCACTTGTTTCAGAACTTCTAGAATATCCTGCATGTTAGACAGAGGTTTTGGCAAAATTAACCATTGGGGGAATGGCGCAAGCGGCCTGTTTTCACTTTTCGATTCTTTTTCCTGTGGGGCCTGGTTAAGTCCATCATCCTTCTCAGTTTTTTCCAAATCCTTAGGCTTTGACCCTCGTCGAAATGATCTTATCAATTATTTTTCCACTTCTAAGAGTGGTGATAGACTTAGCTTGCTCTATATGGTTTATAGAGCTAGAGTCACTTAGTTCATACTGTTGTTTTGGGTTAGGGAGATGTTGGGCCTTCAAGGTCCATTTTTCCCTAACTACAAGTTGTGATTCCATTTTCTGAATGGACAAAGCGAACATTCCTAGGGTTGTTTTAATATCCAGGAATGCTTGCAACATGTTCTGATTGATTTGCTCTTGATTCTGCATAAATTTCTGAACCATGTCCTCCTGGGGTCTCCTTTGATTGAGAAATTGTGGTAGGGCCCCTTGAGGTGTAGCAGACTGACCATTCCTCCAACTGAAGTTGGGATGGTTTCTCTAACTAAGATTATATGTATTTGAGATTGGGGTGTTGAATGGTCGTTGATAGTTGTTTATGTCATTTGATTGCTCGTGTAATAGTTCATGAAATGCAGTGATTGTAGGACAATCATGTGTCAAGTGCACGTTGCTAGCACAAATACCGCAAGCAGCTTCAATGGTCTCATCAGGTTTGATTGGTTCTACTTTCTTCAGTTCCATGGCCTCAACTTTTCTGGGGAGATTAACAACCCTAGAACTCATATCTTTATTTTCTCTTAAGACATACATTCTTCCCTTTTCTTGTGAATGAGTTGGCTTAGAAGTTGTGGCTTTCGAGGAGGTGTCCCATGACTACTCATTTTCAACAAGTCGAAATAATCTCATGCATCATCGGCCTCTTTATTCATAAACTCTCCGTTACACATCATTTCTACGAATTGGTGCATGGGCGAAGTCAGTCCATTATAGAAAAAGATTATTACCCACCAGATTTTATAGCCGTGATGTGGACAGGAGTTTAAGAGATCTTTGAATCCCTCCCAGCTTTGGAAGAATGTCTCTTCCTCTCTCTGAGAGAAGTTTATAATTGTTCTCCTTAAAGTATTTGTCTTATGGACCAGGAAGAACTTTTTAAGGAATTCCCGGCTCATTTCAGCCCATGTTCCAATTGATCGTGGCCTTAACGAGTGTAGCCATGACTTAGCCCTCCCTTTCAATGAGAAGGGGAATAATTTAAGTCTCAAGGTGTTTTCAAACACATTGTTAAACTGTAAGGTGACGATAATGTTATCAAATTCTTTTAAATGCAAATATGGACTTTCACAGTCAAGTCAATGAAATTTAGGCAGTAGTTAAATCACTCCCGATTTAAAGTCCACATTTCCTGCATTGGGTGGGAACACCATGCAGAAAAGTGTACTTTCCCTCGCCGGTTGTAAATAGTCTCATAAAGTTCTAAGCAGAGGGGCTTGATGCACTTCATTCTCTTACTATAATTTTTCAACCAGATGGTGTGGTTGATTTATAGCCATTTCTTCCATTAATTCAGAGGATACATGTTGGGGTTTGATTAGGTGAAGGATAGGCAACCCTTCGACTAATCCTCCTTCACTTAGTAGGCGTAGGGTGTTATCACTGACCCACTTGGGCATGAAACACTCTAGGCTACTAAGTTCTAAACACACAACTAATCCTAGTAGAAAAACTCAGAGAAATTCTAAGAGAAAAATTTAAAAAGATATTATTGAAGAGAGCTTGTTAAGCAAGATGCTACCCAAAAAAAAAAAAAAGATTAGCAACAATAAGGAAACAATGTCAATCTAAGAAATCAGAAACTAAATTAAGAATTCTGGAAAAAATAAATCTAAATCCTATACTAATTCTAGAACTAAAATAATTCAGAAAATACAGTGCAGTGCAGTCCCCAACAACGGCACTAAAAACTTGTTAGCTTGTACCCCAAGTACAGGGTTGTGATGTAGTAATATTCTCGGTAAGACCGAGGTCGAACCCACAGGGACTGAATATGTGTAATCTTCTGAATTATTTAAGGTTTAGAACTAGAGATTTAATTGATTATGAAAGTTGTTTGTGTATTAAGTGATAGATTGAAGGTGTTAGAGCCCCAATGATTCACTTGAAGTTAATTTCAATGTGGATTAACTTGATTCAATTAAGGATAACTCAATTGGAATGAAGTCTTAATCTATCCAGTCGGATAATGGAGCGATTAGACCATAATCATCAATCAAACATAGATCTGAACATCCATCAATTTGGTTTTCACATAAACTTCTTGTTGCGATGATTTGTAATGGATTCAAAGTGTCCACCATGCCCGTAGTCAATGACAAATCAAAGAATATACGAATCATACAATCATAAAAAAGAGAAGAAAGCATTCAGAGAGTTATTAAGTCTCCACCATGCCTGCAGTCAACGACAGATCAAAATAAAACCAAAAATACTTCTTTCAAACCAAAATCCATATTAGTTTAACATATAATCAATCATAACTTGAATCAAAGCGCAATAAACATTAAAATGACTACAAGCTTCACCTCTTAGCTCTGACTAAGAGATTCAGCTGACCAAATACATGATTCGACTCAAAACTCTCAAATAAAACATGAAAATCTACTCTAACCGACAGATTTGATGAGGAAGAAGTCCTCCTTGAAGCTCCTCAATGTGTTGATGCCTCCCTTCTCCTCCAAAAAAATGTC
This sequence comes from Magnolia sinica, assembly GCF_029962835.1. Taxonomy (NCBI): domain Eukaryota; kingdom Viridiplantae; phylum Streptophyta; class Magnoliopsida; order Magnoliales; family Magnoliaceae; genus Magnolia; species Magnolia sinica. The sequence goes on from NC_080583.1 coordinate 33,856,926, forward strand.
ATAAAAACCCTAATGGTGTACCTATTTATAAGCTTTAAGCGAACCGACCTTAAAACTACCTCTAGTTATGCAAGTCGGTCATCTTCGATTGGACCTAGTAAATTTCAGTTAGAACGAATTAATCTTCGGTAGACTAAATTAGCTCTTGAAGTTACTGGACTGTTATGCGTAATTTCGGTCGCACCGAAATTTCCTTCAGTTGCACCGAACTTGAGCTATGGTTAGACTGAATTAACTCTTCAAGTTGTTGGACTGTTTTGTGTGCTTTTAATCAAACCGACTCAAACCAAAAGCTCTGTTCTTTATTGTCTGGACTTTGAAGTTATGCCAATCTCCTGTCTTCCTTTCTCACTTGGTTTTCTTGGATCTTAGGCCCTTGAAATCTTCAATCTTGGTCTCCGAACATCCATCCATGCCTTGGTGAACTTTAAGCATAAATTCCTATGCTTTTAGCATTCTTTTCAATACAAGCTCTCAAATTCACCTTGCAAGATAAACATGCATAACGTACATCGATTAAGCACTATCGTGTTAATAAAACCAAGGAATAAATAGGGGGAAGTATACAATATTTAACACTCAACAACACTAAAATCAATGCTTTTAAAAACTTGATTTAAACAATAGTAAAAAAAATGTACCTTCATGCCCCGCTCACTCATGTAGCCTCGGCATACATGCCACATATGTGCAGACATGAAATCCACTATAGTTGTCGCAGTTCCACCTGATGAAGTGCTTCCAATAAACTTATAAAGGCAAACCATTCCTCTATGGCTTCATGACTATGAATGCCCCCTTTAAAACTTTAAAGACACAATCGAACCCGATGAATTTGTACCTAAGTGCCTCAAGTGTTTCCAAAGATATCAGAACAAGTCTCATATCTGTTAAGATATGCTTTGTGACATCAAACATCTTGATTCACACTGTTCTAACACTAACCAAGTTACAGGCATTGTCATTGCTCATAAACACCTGACCACCATCTCTGTATCTGGTGAACCAACTCCTATGAGGGGTCATGTGATATGAAGCTCCCGTATCCAAAAATCCATTCATCACTAAAATGTCTAGATTTTGATGCAGTCAACATGTCACTACCACTCGTCTCCTCACTGGTTTCCGCAATGTTGGCCTCTATAGAAAAACTTTCTGATTTCTCCTTTCTCAACTTAGGATTATGACAATCCTTCTTCATCTGCCCTGTCATGCTATAGTTTTATCACTTCAACTTGCCTTTTCCCTTGCCATTGGATTTGGACACCTATGTCATTGCTTTTCTTTCTCATCTCCTTTAGCTGAAGTGCCGAGATAATGGTCTTAACACTAATGTTTGTCCTGTCGATGCACAAAGGTCTTTAAATGACTCATACAATTATGGAAGAGATTTCAATAAAATACATGCCTGATCTTCATATTTCATCGTCTCATCCACATTCAGCAACTTACAAAAAAGACTATTGAAATTACTGATGTGGGCCTCGACTCTGGCCTCTTCCGTTATCTTCAGATTGAAAAATTGTAGCTTTAAATACAAGCAAATTTCAAGAGACTTCTTTATATAGATGCTCTCTAACTTCACCCATGTTTCAGATGTAGTTGTCTCTCTCATAACATTGCAAAGGACCTCATCTGTTAGGCACTACTGGATTAAGATATTGGCCTTCTTATCTAACTTGTTCAATTCTTCTTCTTTCATAGATTCCAGTTGCTTTCCAAGGAGTACATCTTCCAATCCTTGCTGAACTAGGATGCTATTCATCTTAACTTTTCATAGTTAAAAGTTATTTTTACCTAAATACTTCTCTATGTTGACCTTTACGTTAGATGCCATTGATACCCTACTTTCAGATTCGATCTGCTTCCCAATGTTCTCTCTGATACCACTTGTTAGGTCTCATTGAAACACACATAGAAGAATTAAGCAAAGTAATCGTAATTATACAAATAAACCCAACAAGAAGACAATCCTAATTTTACATGGAAAAATCCTTACAAGAAAAAACCATGACACAAAGTGATGAGTAATGCACTACAAAAGTAAAATTACAAGAGATAGTAGATCTTACCGATTCGAACAACCCTCAAATCTCCTTTGAAACCCTAACTATGCCCTTGAACCCTTTAGGACACCTTATAAAGCCCTAATCCTCTCCCTAATGTTGATTACATCCGATACACACACACACACACACACACACACACACACACACACACACACACACACTACCCAACTAGAATAGGAAACAAATCGCGCACTTATGCAGCTTTGCATGCCCGCTCGATGGGACCTTCGATAGCATCGACAGACATTGACGACCAGTCGATGACATCGAAGAACCATCGATGCCATCAAGTAGCAACTTCCAAAATTGTCCAACAATTAAGTAGGATTTTTCTGGATTTTCTCGATGGGATCAACGATTTGTTGATGGCATTGACATCATCCCCATTTACTCACTAGGATCTCTGTCAATGGTCCTATTACAAATAAATTTAAGACTCTGGACAACGATCCAAATAAATTTAAGACTGTAGACAACAATCCATATATATATATATATATATATATATATATATATATATATATATATATATATATATATATATATAATGACACCATTGGGAGATATATATATATATATATATATATATATATATATATATATATATATATAATGACACCATTGGGAGCGGATATATATATATATAATGACACCGTTGGGAGCGGATAGTGCATTACCCGGGTAACACCTAGTGAAACCTTAGTAGGTGTTACCCTTACCATGGAGCCCACCTTGATGATGTGTTGTATATCCGTTTGTCCATCCATTTCTCCAACCCATCTTAGGAAGATCGATATCTCATCTCAGGTGGACCACACCACAAGAAACAGTGTTGATTGAGTGCCTCACCATTAAAAATTCCAGAGGGCCTATTCATAATGTTTACTTCCCATCCAACCCGTTGATAATGTCAAGAATACCTAGATGAAGGAAAATTACAAAGATCAGCTTGATCCAAACCGTTTGTGGCCCATGGAAAGGTTTTTAATGGTCATTCATTACTGTTTCTAGTGGTATAGTCTACCTAAGAGTTGGATCTTCTTAAGGTTTGAGATCACATCCTAAAATGAGATGGAAAAACATATGAACCATGTGTGTATACCAATATATATATATATATATATATATATATATATATATATATATATATATATCAATGTGGCCCCACACGGTTGGGGTAACACCCACAAAGGTCTTACCCGGGTAACAGCTAATCCGCTCCCGACATCGTGGGGCTCGGTCTCGGTAGTGACTAAAGTGGTCGATGTTGTGGGCCCACCATGATGTATGTGTCTTGTCCACTCATCTGTCCATTTTATTGGAATGATCTCCTATGAAGAAAATTAGGCTTGTCCATCCAATGGGTGGACCATAAAAACAATGATAATAATATAAAATAAAATGGGAATGACATGACTCATGGTACTAGCATGGCCCACCCAATCTCTTAAGATGATGGTGGGGTCATGCTTCAGGCATTGACGAATAGGGATGTTTACTATTTACCATTAAGGAATTGTCTCCCACTTTTCTATGGTTTGTTGAAAAAAGTGAAGCATGGTTGCTTAGACTTTAAGCATAACTTATTGTTTTGGTGTGGCGCACTTAATTTGCTAAGACGGTCTATAAAATAGCTTGAAGTATAGTTTCTTAGAATTTAAGCAACTTTCATTTTGATTTGTTGGCAGTGTTAAAGAATACAAGAAGAGAGAAAGGGCACGTATTTTCTTGATAGGTGATCTTTAATAAGAGATTGTCTGGTAGAAGATTATGAGAGAAACTCTTCATTTTATTTTATTTTTAATAAATAAGAAATTTTTGTCTTACCATCATGTGGATGTAAGCACATTTTTGAATCATGTAAATCTTTATACCTCTTGTTTCTTGTTTTTTCTCTTTAACTTTTCTGTTTTAATTTTTAATTTCTTACGGTTTTTCATTACTTGCATAGATTCAAATATTTTTTTCTATAAAAATTAATATCATAACCTAAGATTGAGAAACCTTTTAGCATATAATCAATGTAAGTATTAGTATTGCAAATGTTTTAGAAAGTTAGATTGAGTTTTGCCATATTGAAGGTGCCAAAGTTCGATGAATCCAAGGCATTTTAGAATTAAAGATAAACACAATGTTGGTGAAGGAAGGCGATATAATTGTCATTGAAAAAAAAAAAGCCCATATAAGTGAAAGATGAGGTTTTGAGAAAAAATCAATTAGCCATGCTAGAACTTTTTTTTAAAGTAAATGATGTTGTATTTGATGTCTTAAATCTAATTAGATTCTGAACAGTTTTTTATGTAAAACTGCGAAAGTGCAGGATTTATTTCCAATTTCGTTTATGATTCTTTCTAAAACTATATATATGGATGTAAACGAGATTGGGAGGTATTCTAAGGGATTTGAAGGCCTTTTAAAAGAGTTCTAGGGTTTCTAAAAGGGTGGAGCAAGGGAGAGATTTGAGGATTGCTCAAGTCTGATAAGTCCTTCCTCTTTGTAAATTTTGCTTTCATAGTGAAGATCTGTCGCTTTGTGCTGTGGTTTTATCCCGAAAGAGTTTTCCACGTTAAATCTTTATGTTCTCTTATGTTTGCTTGGTGCTCTTGGATTGCTATCCTAGATCCATCTATGTGTGATTCTGCGATCTAGAACCCAACAAGTAGTATCAAAGCAATCGTTGGGGCACAGATCTGGATTACAGGATTAGCATCAATGGAAAATGCCAAGTTTGATATTGAGAAGTACTCAGGAAAAAATAATTTTGAGTTATAGAAGATCATGATGATTAGTCTATTAACCAAGTAAGGTGAAGTTAAGGCTTTTGAGGAGCGAAAATCGACTATGAATGACGAAGACTGGAATACTCTTGACATAAATGCTTTAGCTTCCATCCATTTATGTCTCACAGATGAGGTTCTTTACAATATTTTGAAGGAGAAAACTACAACTAGTTTATGGGCGAAGTTAGAGGATATCTATGCGAAAAAATCCTCTGAAAATTGCCTACACTTGAAGCTACAATGGTACACCTTCAAGATGGCAGAGGGTGGAGATCTGGAGGCCTACATCAGCAACTTTAATAAATTAGTTTGCAAACGGCTAGATATGGAGAAAGTGATCAAAGATGAGAAACAAGCATATATGTTGTTGAATTTTCTTCTGGCATCGTAGGAGTCATTCAGGGACACAATGTGCAAAGTAAATAAAACCATGAGTGTTGACATCGTTATCTCAGCCCTTCAAGGGAAGGCCATGAAAAAGTTAAACGGTGGCATGGGGACATCTTCCGATGCACTGATTATGAGGGGCAAGAATGCTAATTGAGGTACAGGATTCTCAAGACCTATATCCAAATTCAAGGGCAAGGGCAAAGGAAAACTAAAGTGCTGGAACTATGGGATGACTAGACACATGAAAAAGGATTATACCAATCTTAAAGAGAAGAAAGAAAACTCAGAAGCTTCTTCCAAGGAGGCTAATGTTGTCACATCTGATGAAGAGACAGGTAGTGGTGATGTTCAGTCTGTGTCCATTATTGGTCACTTGCATGACAATCATAAAGATGAATGGATCCTTGACATAGGAGCATCATATCACATGACTCCTTATTGGAGTTGGTTCACCAGTTATAAAGAATGCGATGGTAGACGGTCTTTATGGGCAATGACAATGCCTGTAATGTTGTGGCTATTGGTACGGTGAGCATCGAGATGTTCGATAGGATGGAGCATACCTTGACTGATTTCAGACACATTCCTGATATGAAGAAAAGTTCGATTTCTCTCGGTGCACTCGAGGCTATGGTGCAAGTTCATTGGTATTGATGGTGTCCTTAAAGTTTCAAAAGGGGCAATCGTGGTTATGAGAGCACAAAGGCATGAAAACTTTTACAGGTCAATTGGGAACACTTCAGCAGGTGGAGCGGCAGTAGCTGTTGCAGATTTTATGTCTATACATATGTGGCATGCTCGTCTGGGCCACATGAGTGAGCAAGGCGTGAAGGTACTATCTAATCGTTGTTTGATTCCAGCTTTTAAGAATTCTAATTTAAATATATGCAAGCATTGTATTTATAGTAAACAGTCTAGATTATCTTTTAAATCTGGAAAACATGTATGTAAGGGAGTGCTTGATTATGTGCACTGGAACGTATAGGGGTCATCACCAGAGGTTTCTATTAGGGGGTCATCATGGTTTGTTTCATTCATTGACGACTACTTCAAAAAAGTTTGGGTTTACTTCATGAAACGTAAATCCAAAGTTTTCATCATACTCAAACAATGGAAGACAATGTGGAAAAACAGTTAGGGTGAAAAATAAAGGTTTTAAGGATTGACAATGGTGGAGAATTTACTTCCACTAATTTTAATGAATATTGCAAAGATGAAGGGATCATTAGGCACAACACAGTGCACCACACGTCCAAATAAAACAGTGTGGCTGAGCGGATAAATCGGACTCTCTTGGAGAGAGCCCGATGCATGTTAAGTAATGTTGCGTTGGGCAAGGACTTATGGACTGAGGCAGTTAACATGGCTTGCTACTTGGTGAATCGATCCCCGTCTACGACAATTGAATGTAAAATCTCAGAGGAAGTATGGAGTGGTCATACGATGGACTACTCAGATTTATGCATATTCGGTTGTGAGACTTACTTTCATGTACCATCAGTTGAGAGACATAACCTAGACCTTAGAGCTAAAAAGTACATCTTTGTTGGCTATGGTATTAGTGTGAAAGGTTACAGGTTATTCGAAAAGGTCACACGCAAGGTCATCACTAATCGTGACATTAAGTTTGATGAAAGCTCCCTATTCTAAAAGAATTATCAAGAGAAGCAAGTAGAACCAGAAAGGTTGATCGTAGACATCCAAATTGATACAAATGATACTCAGGCAGAGACAGATGCGTAGACAGGGGTACAAGATCAGGTGGAGCAGCCATCTATGAGAAAAAACTCACCACATGATCGCGAGTTACCAACAAGATACAAGGACGACTCGAATATCGCATATGCCCTCATCACAAATGAGGGGGACCCATCTACTATTCAAAAGACTCTTAAAGAAACTAATGCAGAAAAGTGGAAGGTGGCTATGGACGATGAGATGGACTCGTTGCACAAAAACCACACATGGGAGATGGTGTAGCTTCCAGTGGGCCGAAAAGTAATCAGATGCAAGTGGTTATTCAAAAGGAAACAGGATAGATACAAAGCGAGGCTGGTAGCGAAGGGGTATAATCAGATAGAAGGAATCAATTTCACAGAAATATTCACGCTAGTGGTTAAGTAAGTAACTATCATATTCGTGTTGGTGCTGATTACCTGATAGGATCTCAAGCTGGAATAGATGGATGTTAATACTGCATTCCTACATAAGGAAGTGGAAGAGCAAATCTACATGAAACAACCAGAGGCCTACGAAGTTAAAGGGGTAGAGAAAAAGGTTTGCAGGTTAATGAGGTCGTTGTATGTCCTGAAACAGTTGCTTGGACAGTGGTATAAAAAATTTGATTATTTCATGTTGAGTCAGAAATTTACTCGGAGTGAATATGATCACTGTGTCTATTATAAGACACTGAGTGATGGAAAATTCATCATCCTAGTATTGTATATTGATGATATGATGATCGCCTGCCATGATATATCTGAAATCAACATACTGAAGACTCGATTATGAGGGACATTCGAGATAAAAGATTTGGGGGCTCCAAAGAAGGTTCTCGACATAGATATTTATAGAGACAGGAAGAGGAGCAAGCTTTGGTTATCATAGGTAGAATACTTTGAAAATGTGCTGATCAAGTATGGGATAGACCAGGCAAAGCTGGTGAGCGTTCCCCACACGGCTCACTTCAAGCTTTCCTCAGAACAATGTCCTAAATCAAATGAGAAAAAATAGATTATATCTCATGTGCCTTATTCGAATGCGGTTGGCAATTTAATGTATGTCATGGTCTGTACGAGACCAGATATTTCACAGGCAGTTGGTGTTGTGAGTAGATATACGTTAAACCCCACAAGCAACATTGGGAAGTGATGAAATAGCTGCTTCGATACATTCGAGGTATAAAAGATTACGTCTTAACTTTTGAGAATACAGGAGTAAAGTTTATAGGGTATGTGGATTCAAACTATATAGGCAGTGTGGATTCTAAAAAAGTCAACTTTAGGTTACTCGTTTATACTAGCAGATGGAGCAATTAGTTGAATGTCGAAGCTTCAGCCCATGGTGGCTCTTTTCATGACCAAAGCAGAATATATGGCAGTGACAGAAGCATTTAAGGAAGGTGTCTAGTTAAGAGGCATGATAAATCAATTGGGGCTTCAGCAAGAGGCCATACCGGTTAATTGTGATAGTGAGAGTACTATTAATTTGGCTAAAATTTATGTTTATCACTCTCGTACTAAACACATTGATGTTCATCACCACTTTATCCGACAGGTGCTTGAAGAAGGAGGCATGACTCTGGAGAAGATTCACATCAGCGTGAATCCAACGGACATGCTCACCAAGGTTGTTCCTACAGAGAAGTTCAAGTTCTGTGCAACTTCTCTGGGCTTGGCGATGGCATAAAAGGAAAATGAAGTGTGCACGAGAAGCATTGATGAAGCTATGATGCGAAGCAGAGATAAGAGAAGAGGACAAACAGCTACATGTTTAAAGATTAAAGACATGGTGGAGATTGTTGTATTTAATGTCTTAAATCTAATCAAATTCTGCGTAGAGTTTTTTACAAAACTGCGAAAGTGAAGGATTTGTTTCTGATTTCATTTATGATTCTTTCTAAAGCTATAAATATGGGTGTAAATGTGATTGGGAGGTATTCTAAGGGATTCTAAGGCTTTCTAAAAGAGTTCTAAGGTTTCTAAAAGGGTGGAGCAAGGGAGAGATTTGAGGGTTGCTCAAGTCTGGTAAGTCCTTCCTCTTTGTAATTTCTACTTTTATAGTAAAGATCTGTCGCTTTGTGCCATGGTTTTTTCCCTGAAAGGATTTTTCATGTTAAATCTTTGTGTTCTCTTGTGTTTTCTTGGTGCTCTTGGATTATTATCCTAGATCCATCTCTGTGTGATTCCGCAGTCCAAAACCCAACAAATGATAGTTTTATTCGATGTGTCTAATCAAATTGTTGCCAAAGGTCTGTTAGACAAATTGTGAAGTATGTATGAAAGGTAATCGATATCAAACAAGATTTTTCTCTAATGATAGGTATATAATTTAAAGATGAAATAATTATCCTTTACAATAATACTTAAATGTGCTTCAGTTATAGGAAAGAGTTTCAACACGAGGTCATGGGTTCGAGTGCCCATTATGGTGAAATCCCACTGTAGTGTGAGTGCATGAGTGTGTGTGGGGTGTGAGTGCGTGTATTAAAAAAAACACCTTAATTAGCGGAATGATAGCGGTCATTATACTATAGAGTTATTTTGCCTTACTTATATTAATTAAAGTTAGGCATTGTTTGTTGTTATAAGGAAATAATTTTTAAAAATTCTTATTCACCCCCCTCTAGGACACTTGGACTAATTCTATACTTATACTATAGCGGTTCTACCACAATTTCAGAAAAGCAAGTCATTGTAGCGCAACCGCCACAGCGAATTCAACTTGCGTTTGATATCACCAAGATAACTGAAGTACAAGCTGTCGACTCCGAAGGGACAATTAGCATTGAAGCCCTTCCTTCTCATCTTTCTTTGGAGGTTGCAATAATCATTACAGAGTCCGAATACATGGTCGACATCCCTCAAACGCCAACCGTGATTCTTAACCAAGAAGATGACAAAGAAGAACAAGATAAGCATCTCCTGACCGTTATCCTCAAAGCTCCAAAAGAAGATCATCCCCTCAATCCATTCTTCCGTCTATTCAGTAACTTCTCTCGACCACGGTATCTCTTCCGACAGAAATTGAAGAGTCACTTGATTCAAGCACAAAGCATGAGGTAGTCATCTCTGACTAGGCGATGAAGGAGGTCTTAACGACTGAAATTTCTTTTACTCCCTCGGCACCAATTCCAGCATCAGTGCTGATGCCGACTGATGACACCTCAATTTCCACTGCAACAATCAAAGAATCGCTCCTAGGCGAGGATATTCTCTCTTCCCTCTAGTAGGCTCTTAGTAGTATTGTCATTGTGGCCAAGTCCCCTGTCCCTTCCACTGAGTTAAAACATCTCAAGGAAGAGATCCAAACCCTTATACACTCAAGGGTATCAGAGACAATATAGATCAAGATGATTGCTAAGCTTATTGAACTGATCGATCAATATTAAATTTTCTCCCGTTCGGATGAGAACCTCTTAGATAAGCTACTAGCACTTAGGAATTTCTTGTACTACATTAGAGAAAAGTACGAGCTCCACTCCATGATCGGATGCCTCAAGGCCAAGCACCAAGTAGTAGAATCTCAAGTAGCTACATGTTCACAAACCCAAGTACAGGGTTACAATGTAGTAATAACTCGGTGAGACCAAGGTCGAATACACAGGGAATAGGGAACATGGTCTATTACTAATCTAAGTCTAACTTGGCTGGTCTGAATTTTTAATACAGCGATTTAGAAAAAGGTTTTGAAATAATAAAGATAAAAGACTAAGGATCCAGAAATCCACCTATAGCAATCTCAATATTCAATCTACTTTATTCAACGATAACTCAATTAGAATCGAAGTCCTATCCTATCCAACCAGATGATGGAGCAGTTAAAACATAATGTGATTCTAAACTTTCAGTAGTTTAGTTCCCAAATATCCATTTAATTGCAATTATCATAAAGAATTCAATCATCCACCATGTCTATAGACGATGATGAACAACAACTTTTATAGATCACACAATTCCAAAGCCAATAAGATCATATCAATAACTTTTACAGCATCTACTATAATTTCAGTCACAATAAATCATAGAAAACTGAAAATATATCTTTATTTAAACTAAAACTTAATGGAAGTTCAACATATACTTGAATCAAAGCAAACTAAACATCAAAATAAATTACAAGTTTCATCCCTTAGCCTTAGCTAAGAGATTACTTGAGAAAACTATGAAAGTACGAGCTATATATGTCCTGGAGGGGGGGTGAATAGGACAATACAAAATATTTTGATATAATGTAGAATAATAAAATAAATAGTCTCAATTACTTAGAGTATTGAAATCTTGATTCCAAATAATTCGTAGGACAGCCTTCACCTAAAAGATTTAGGCAGAACAACCTCATTTCACGACGTCTTTAAGATCAAAATATCAAACTTAGCAAGAGACAATCAATTATAAGGAAAGAATATAAAGAATTAAACAATCACCATAATGCAAAAGGAGTTATAGTGGTTTGGTGCTTAAACTCCACACCTACTTCACTCCTAAAATTACTACCCTCGTAATTCTAGCTTTCACTATTTCAAGGTTTTCACAGGGTCACCTTAACAACCTTATACAATTCTTGTGATTTTCACAAGCCATCATAACTAAACTTTTTTTATGATTTTCATGGGCTCACCATAAAACAACCCACTGAGCTATCTCAGAAAAATCCAAAATGAAATAAAAGTAAATACAATACTTATCTTTAATTGGTGAGTTAAAGATATAACTGTAGCTTGATTGCAGTGATCTTCTTTCTTGAAATATGGATGAAGTTGTATATGTGTTCAACCCAAAAAAGAAGATAGGGATCTAATATATTTTCAATGTAATAAACAATACCATAATGCTGTAAATTAAATTCTCTAATTCTCAAGTAAAATATAGATTACTCTATTAAAAAAGATTAAACGAACTTGAGAAAGCGAATAGAATAAGCTAAATTAAATATAAGAATTACTGCACAAATAACTTAAGAAGGCTTAGACTTTCACTCTTTTATTGAGAAGATAGATCTCTAATTTTTGTGTTTTTAATGAATGAGAGAAAGCCTCTATTTATAGCCAGAGGATTTGAAAATTCAGCTGGCCGAATTCCAACGATTGCTTTCCAATGGATCTTCGGATTTCGCGGGATGAAATCTTTCAAAAATTCGGCTAGCCAAATCTCCATGAGATCTGAAATCTTATCTTACTGGAAACTTGACCGAACATACTTCAAGCTAGCCGAGCAAATAGGTTTGGCTGGCCAAACCCAAGGCTAGGCAGGTCGAACTTGCTTCAGAAAAAATCTATCTTGTTGTATACTTGCCAAAATTATGTTAGGTTGGCCGAAGGTAGTTAGGGTAGCTGAACCTGCGGTCGAGCTGGCCTAACTCCAGTATATTTTACTTAGAATCATATATTATTGTGATATCATGTGAAATAACCTAATGTAGAGTCAATCTAAGGTTATACCACCAGATGGTTGACATATACAAAGTGTTCCGATCTTCAAACCATGTAAAGCTTTTAACGCTTGAGATGTTGAATCTTCCTTGAGATGTTGATCGAGTCTTTACGAGTTCTTCATAAGTTGTCAAAGAGTATCTTCATGAGTGCTTATGTTCCTTTCAGGACTACAAAATTTGACAATCCTAATTGTGCTTAAGTATAAGCACTTACAATCTTCCCCTTTGTCAATTTCGTGACAAAACACAATCATACACAACTCATCATATAATCATACAACTCATCATAAAATATTACAACATCTCACAGACTCATGGTACTAATATGAGCTCTGGTTCAAAAGAACATATGTACACCACCAGTGATACCGTATCTTAATGATCTTTATGCTCTTCCTTAGAACAAGCATTTGTAACTCCCTATGAGCACTTAGTCTCCTAGAACATATATCTATACAATCCAATACTTTATCACATGTAAAAAATATAATTCCATAGAATTTATGCATGCAAGTTCTATGCTCAGATATTCATTCAAGTGTTGTGGAGTTGTGCTCATATATCCATAATCATTTTCTCCCCCTTTTTGTCACAAGTTGACAAAGGAAGAATTAAAACAAGAATATACTAAATAAAAATCATGAATATTAAAGATTAGGACATATAGAATAAAGAGAGTTCAAAAACATTAGTGTCCAAATATTATAGGAGCAAGCAAATGTGTACAGATAATCTAAAATATATAAAGTTATTACAGACCAAAATAGATGAAATATGTAAGCAATATCAAGTAAACATGCTAAAACTTAAATTATTACAAACTATTCAGACGAAGCGGGCATCTCAGGATCAATGATTTTTAAGCTCTTGCTTAGCAAAAGTCCAACTTTCATTAGCTAGTGTGTCATTTACGTTAGCCGATTCTATTTGGGAAGTAAAGCAAATATAATTGCAAATATTTTCCAATTGTCTTCTGGTTTGAACACCAAAAAGAGGGTTACCAAGTATTTGATTCATTGAATGGTCTTTTACCAACCAAAGTTCATAAGTTCATAATGAATCAGTAGAATCTGATTTGAATGATGGTTCGATTAATCATAATAATATCATCATCATTATCAAGTTTGGGTGTGATAGATTGATCATCAATAACAACATTTATAGATTCTTGTATCACCCTAGTTCTTTTATTTAGGACACGATATGCTCGACTGTTTAAAGCATATCTTAAAAATATTCCCTCATCACTTTTAGCTTCAAACTTTCCTAAATTTTTCTGATCTTGTAAAATGAAGCACTTGCTTTCAAAAGTAAAAAAACAAAAATCACAGAAGTTTTTTTATCAAACCAAATTTCATAAGTTGTTTTATTTTTTCCTGATTTATATAAACACGGTTAGTAATATAGCAAGCGGTATTAGTAGCTTCAGCCCATAAATTTTTAACTAATTTTAAACTATTTAGTATAAAACTAGCCATTTTTTGAAGAAATCTGCTTTTCCTCTTAGCAACTCCATTTTGCTGAGGAGTTTTAAGAGCAGAAAACTCATATAATATTTCATGGTCATTACGGTACTTATCAAAATTGCTATTTTCAAATTCAGTACCATGGCCACTTCTTATTCTGATCAGAGACAGTTATTTTTCAGTCTGGATGCGTTTAATTAACCTTTTGACTTCGCCAAAAGCATCCAACTTTTCTCTTAAGAAGGCTACCATGAATATCTAGTGTAGTCATCTACTACAACTAGAAAGCATTTCTTTCTTCCTCTACTCTCTATTCAAGTTGGTCCAACTAAGTCCATATGGAGTAGTTCAAGAGGTCTTGTAGTGGCTAAGGAGTTCACCTTTTTGTGACTACTCCTAATTTGTTTGCCTATTTGACAGGCACCACATACTTTATTTTCTACCTTTTTCAATTTGGGTAAACCATGTAGATGATCTCTCTTGCTCAATTTATATAAGTCTCTATAGTTTACATGTCCAAGACGTTGATGCCAAAGTTCACTTTCGTCTATTTAAACCATGTAACAAGAATAATTTGTAGAGCAAGAGTCATCAATGATATAGAAATTTTCAAAGGTCCTATGACCATTTAATATTATATGACCTTGATTGTTAATTATCTCATATCCGTGATCTAAAAATTTTACACTGATCATTATCACAGATTTGAGATATGCTCAGCAAATTATATTTTAATCCTTTAACATATAGCACATTTTCAAAGAAAGGTAGATTGAGAAGTTTTACGTTACCTCTTCCGATGATCATGCAGTTGTGACCATCTCTAAATGTAACTGAGCCGCCATCGATTTTATTAATGTCTGATAATATCACCTTATCACCTATCATATGTATAGAACATCCACTATCCAGGTACCATCTTGAATGACTGCTTACGTTGAAAGTTGTGTGGATGACAAGACACTTAACCATTGAAACCCATTTTATTATGGTTCTAGGTGTAGGAAGATCTCTTACCATTCATTGTGTTAGGAGTAAGAGTTTTTTCTTATTTCTACTTACTCTATTATTTCCAAAGTTAGATTTCAAGAGCTCTTTAAGCAAGTCCACTATAATATTGGCTAGAGGAAGATTATTTTTTCTCCTTTAATATTTGTAATAGTTGGAATTAGTTTTTGTATAAGAAGGTTTTTATAGGGTTTTACACCTTTGTTTAAGTCCTTTAGAGTTCCTTATTTAGACTTTGAAGATTCTCCTTCTACAAATATAGGAGTAGATTTTGTAGATTTTTTTGCGCGACTTTTAATATAACCCAAGCCAGATTTTCATCTTTAGACTTTGAAGATTCTCCTTTTACAAATATAGGAGCAGAATTTTTAGATTTTTTTGTAAGACTTTTGATATAACCCAAGCCAGATTTGTCACCATTTCGGCGAGATGCGGTTAATAATTTTTCAAGTTTCTGGTTTCCTTGGGTATATATCCAAGTATCTTTTCAAGTCTTAAGGGAAAAAACTTTTGTTTTTAATTCTCGTTTTTAGATTTAAGATTTTGGATTTTAAAAATTTTTAAGTTCAAATTTAATTTTCTTTTCTCAAAGTAATCAAAAAAATGAGATTTTTCTAAAACGACTTTTTCAAATTCTAATTGAAGTATAGCACATTTTTCTTTTTAAATTTTTAGTTTAGCCGCAATCTTACAACTTTCTTCGAATCACTTTTAGGAGTTTCATAATCAGAATTTTCATATTTATCTAATGGAGTGATTTTGGCTATAGTCATAAAAGCCCTTTGATATCTCATGGTTTCTTAGTCTGATTCGTCAGTTTTTGCATTAGATTCAGATTCTAATGATTCATCCCAAGTGGCAATCATGCCTCTTCTTCTAAGTTTATCCTTGTAAGGACACTTTGAAGCTAGATGCCCAAATGCATAACAGTTGAAGCATTGGGTGTTTTTAGATTTCGATATCCAAACATTTCAATTTCTTTTTCTTTTGTTAAAAGGTTTTTGAAATTTTGATCTCTCTTTTTTTTTTGAAAATTCTATAAAACCGTTTATCTAACATTGCCATATCATCCTCATTCTCATCATTATCAAAATTTACATCTATGTCATTGGATTTACATTTAGAGGATTTAAGAGTTATGGATTTGTTTTTAAGAGCTTTAAAATTCATCTCATAGGTTTGTAGAGATCTAACTAATTCCTCAACCTTCATAGCATCAGTATCTCTTAATTCATGTATAGCATTGACTTTTGAATTGAACCTATCAGGAAGTGTTCGTAGTATTTTTGCGAAAACCTTGTTTTCAGGGACCTTTTCTCCAAGACCCCACATAGAATTAACAATGTTGTTTAGTTTCATATAGAAGTCCATGAATGACTCACTTTCTTCCATACGAATTTCCTCAAACTTTATTGTGAGGATTTGAATCTTAGAATTTTTAACAATGTTAGTTCCTTCATGTGTCATTCCGAGAATATATCATGTTTGTTATGTTGTATCACAAGAAATGATTCTTTTGAATTCATCTGGTGATAGAGCACATGTTATTTCATTTAAGGCTTTTATGTTTGCACTACTTTCACTTTTTTAAACAGTTGTCCAAAAAATATAAGCGGTTTCTTTCATAGACGTTGTTTCATCGTCGGCCAATACTTCCATCATTGGAGGGGTCCATTTAGTTAAAGTGGCTTGTCACACTTTCATCAATAGATTTGAGAAAAATTCTCGTTCTGAATTTCCAATAAGAATGATTTGAACCACCAAAGGGAGGTGGCCTAGTAATGAACAGATTATCAAAATTTGACATTCTAATAGTTTTAGATCTTGCTCTCGAAGATTAATCCCAAAAAGAGCAACCTCGCTCTGATACCACTTGAAAGGACGAGCTATAGATGTCCTAGGGGGGGTGAATAGGACAATACAAAATATTTCAATATGATGCGGAATAGTAAAACAAATAATCTCAATTGCTTAGAGTATTGAAATCTTAATTTTAAATAGTTCGTAGGACAACCTTCACATAAATGATTTAGGCAAGACAACTTTATTTCATGACGTCTTTAAGATCAAAATACCAAACATAGCAAGAGACAATCAATCACAATGAAAGCAATAAATAAATAAACATTCACCACCACTGCTCAAGTAATTATAGTGGTTTGATGCTTAACCCCACACCTACTCAACTCTCAAAATTACTACCCTCGTATTTTTGGCTTTCACTATTTCAAGGTTTTCACAAGATCACCTTAACAGCCCGATATAGTTCTTGTGATTTTCATGAGCTATCACAACAAAATCCACTTTGTGATTTTCACGTGCTCACCACAAAACAACCCTCTGAGATTTTCGGGCTATCTCAAAAAAACCTAAATGAAAATGAAAGTAAATACAACACTTATCTTCAGATGTCGAGTCGAATATGTAACTGTAACTTGATTACAGCAATCTTCTTTCTTGGGATCTCCAAAAGAATGTAGGGATCTAATGTATTTTCAAAGTAATAACAAAAATCCTAATGATGCAAATTCAATTATCTAATTCTCAAGTAGAGTATAGATTACTCTATTGAAAGTGATTAAAACTAACTTGAGAAAGAGAATATAATAAGCTAAATTAAATATAAGATTTACCACACAAATAGCTTAAGATGGCCCTAACTTTCTCTCTTTTCTTGAGTACATTACTCACAAATTTTCATTGTAGACATGAATGAGAGAATGCCTCTATTTATAGCTAAGGGTCTTAGAAATTCGGATGGCTTGATTTTGGTTCAGGTAGCCAAATTCAAACGATTGCATTCCAATGGCACTCGGATTTCACAGGATAAAATCTTTCAAAAATTCAACTGGCCCGAGCCAAAATTCGGCTAGCTAATTTTTTCTGAGATCCAAAATATTAACCTTATTGGAAACTTGACCGAACACACTCGGGCTAGCCGAACTTACAGGTTGGGTTGGCCAAACATGATGTGGAAAATCCTTATCTTATTGTATACTTACTCGAAATATGTTGGGTTAGCTAAAGGTAGTTAGGTTGATCGAACTAAAAGTCGAACTAGCCTAAATTCAATGTATTTTACTTAAAATTAAGTTTATCGTGTCACCATATGAAATACACCTAACCTAGGGTCATTCTAAGGTTATACCACGTGATGGTTGATACATACAGAATGCTTCAATATTCAAACCAAGCAAACTTAAAGCTTGAGGTGTTGAGTCTTTTTTGAGATGTTGATCCAGTCTTTACGTAGTCTTCATGAGTCATTGAAGAACATTTCCAAGAGTATTTGTGATCCATTTGGGATTACGAAATTTGACAATCCTAATTGTGTTTTAAATATTTGCACTTACATAGTCAGCTATTCATTGCCCTGATTTAATTGAATAATCATTTCCGTTGTTTTTTTTTTTATTTAGCCAGGCAACTTACATGAATATTCTTTCATTTTCCTATCCATTTTAGGAGGAGTGGGATAGTTCTTCCTCTCATTTTCCTTTTGTGGTGGCTTTCTAGGTGGACTTCTCACAGTCTACAACGTTTTCCAATTGGTATATATTTACCTATTAAGCTCATACCTAGCGTGTCACGCCCCAAACTCGATGACCGAACTTCCAAGGAACCTGATAGCCGGTTCTGGCCACAACAGCCTCCGTAGTACTACATTCTCGGTTCCTCGATCAGGTTCCAATCCTGATATCCTACAAGGAGGATTTCCATAGTATAAATCTAATCCAAATCAAGCATACCCAAGATCATAGCAAGTAAATCTCAAGAATATAACCACAAGAGACACATTGCAAAATCCACTAGGAATTAAAACTTTACAGGTACATAAGGCTCAAAAGGAAATACATAAGGTGAGAAAGGAAGAGAAAAGTCTGCAAAGGGTCCTCAGCACGCTCCAATCCAATGCTCTATCGCTACTGCGCCGACTTAAGATCACCTGCACGCATCAATTGTGCATAAGATTATAGAAAGCTTAAAGGGCAGTGTAAGGTACGTGACAATGGTACTCAGAAGAAGATAGGGGAGAATGCAGAAGGAAACATGAATGATACCAATGTTACTAGTC
This sequence comes from Magnolia sinica, assembly GCF_029962835.1. Lineage (NCBI taxonomy): Eukaryota > Viridiplantae > Streptophyta > Magnoliopsida > Magnoliales > Magnoliaceae > Magnolia > Magnolia sinica. The sequence goes on from NC_080583.1 coordinate 33,875,866, forward strand.
GTACCGAGGCTAAGCTATAAATGCAGTAAGCCGTACCAAGGTTATACAATGCAATACATGAGTAATGGGTGTCATACCGAGGCGATGAAACAAATGGCTTATACAGCCGATGCTAATGCGATGCAAAGTAATGTCAGTCCTCATATCCAATCCACATATTAAGTACAGTTCCATCATAAGGAATCCACCGAGGTCAAGTACACTGAAGGATGATTGCTGCTGTGCAATACCCGCACAGTCAAACGAGCTTAGGCGACCTCACTACTCACCTGTGGATAGCCAATCACCAGCGTGGCTCAACGGTAGCGGACCCATTTATGAGCTGGTCAGACTCAGCCTAGCTATTGCCCTCTCTCTCAGGCGGGTAAGGCCACATCCCCTCCCAACCGACCTTACAATAGTGGGAGTTGCGGCCTAACGATATAACGCACTAGGGCGCTCATGGTTTCCACTCGATCTCAGCGTTGAGGCGTCTCCTCGGTACTGTGGAAGTTTAGGGGCTTTCACCCAGGTACATCCTATGCACCCCAAATGCTTAAGAATCATTTCTGATGTCCACACACGACCATCCACGATATATCTATGGAGGCTAGGCCCTGATGAAGCAAGGGTGAATATCCACATGCTATGCAATGCCAGATGCATGAATCACACAATCGTTCATGCATCAATCCCAAGCGTTCATCGTGCTCAAGAGGGTAAACTTCATCCCTCAGGGAGATACCAACATGTCCTACACAATGGCATAACCATGGCCAATCATACCTCAACCAAGCATGCATATGATGCGTATGGAAGTGGGCAATGAATATGAATAAGGGTGCTGATGAGGTAAATGGGAAGATGACTCTCTATCTACCCAAGAAGGATCGAGGTACATAACCAATCCCTTCATGAGGAGTATGACCTCAAGTGGGGGCCCATTTAATTTAGGTATCCCACGAGATAAAACGCATAAAAACTACGGGCCTAGATAACAAAGAAGTGGGTCTAACAAGAGACTAAGGTGGGCATTCAACCACACTTAGATACAATGGGCCTAGAGGGGTCCAAATGGGGACTTTCAACCACCATTTCCCCAAGGCATCTAACCACAAACCATGAGCTACAAAGCCCAAGGCCCAACATCCAAACCACATGTACATAAGTCCCAAAAAGGCATAGAAGATGGGCCCAATACAAACTCCAACCACATGGGCCCAAAGAGGGAAAATCATGCCCAAAGCCCAAGTCCCAAGGGCCATAAAATCCAAGCAATTAGATGGACTTAATGGGCAGCCCATGTACACAATTACATGGCCCAAAAACACATTTAAGTTGGGTGAAATGGGCCCCACTACATTAGCCCAATAATTAACAATTTAAGTAGGTATTCAAGGGCCCAAATTCACCTTTTTCCTCAGCCCATAAGTCCAGCAATTGGTGGAAGGTCAGCCCAACATATGGTTGGCCAAGGTAGGACATTCCAGCCCAATCTGGGCCCACTAAAAAGTCCCAAAATTTGGTAAAAGTTTGGGTCCCACAAGTGGTCATCAATGGGTGGCCCAATCATGCATCAATTGAGCCCAAAAATTTTTCTAAGAAATAGGTGAGCAATAAGTACCCAAATCCCTCAATGTGGTGGGCCCCCAATTCTAATAAAAATTCAGCTATACATTGCATACTTAATGCCCAATGGCTAGACTTCAGTCCACTTAACATTTTGGGCCTGCAGAAGCCCAAAAACTAGTCAAAATAGGTGAGAATCAATCCCATAGGGGTTGGTAATGATCAAAAGGGGCCCCACCAGACGGAGGAAGGGCATTTACCACTCAATACCAAGTAGGCCTGCTGCTGGAATGTAGGCCCAGCAGCAGCCCAAGCGTGGGACGGCCCAAGGCCATGGACAGCTTGGCCACATACATCAAAGGTGGGCTCCACACGTCTAAGGTGGGCCCCACATGGGACGTCCACTCAGGGTGGACCCAGCCTCCACGTGGGCCACACCCAAAGGGGAGGACAGTGTGGATGAAAACATACAGCATGGTGGGCCTGGCTAAGGACGGCCAGCCATGCTGAACGTCCAGTATGGTTCGCTGGTCCAGCTGGTTGGCCCCACCACCATGGCCTCTATGGCCCTCTGAAACATTATAAGGTGGGCCCCACAAACATACACAAAAGCCCCAATGGGTTGGGCCTAATAAGTTACACAATTATAAAGAAGACAACAAGGTAGAAAAAAAATAAAAAAAATAAAATTGCAACATACATGTTGCTGTCCTGATTTTGGGCCCTCCAATGGAGTGGATGCATGGCCTCCAAAATTCCTGAAATTGAGGGCCAAGGTCCCTCATTGTGTCTACAACAAGGTGGGACCCAGAAAGGTGGCCCACCATCAGAGAAAATATTTTTAAAATAAGGTTTACAACAGTATGTATTGCTGGACTGTACATCAGAAATCTGGTTGATCACCCATGTTGGCCCACTCTTTTGGAGGCTCAAAAGGGGTCAGTTGGGGCTGAAATTTGGTAGGCTTATATGTGGAATATATACCTTCAAGAATCATGTATTGGACGGTATCAGTCTCCCCACCAAATGACCAAAAATCGGGCCCCAAGATGGCCCAAAAATCTATCTAGACAGTTCTGGACAGCAACTTATGTCTGATAAAAATAAATTGTAAAAATTATTTAAATGGGGATTTAACCCTAGAAAACCATGGCGTGGTCCACCCAAGTGGGCCCCACAAACATCCAAGCCATCCCACCATCAAAAACTTCCTTGCATGCACCCCTTTTTGGTGCATTTAGGGGCCACATGTCCAAGGGATGGACTATCCAAAAATGTCCTCCCACTTGGGATGGTTTGGATCTAATTGGTCCACAAGGTGGGCCACATACTCATGATCAAAGACTTATTAGCAATAAAAGAAGAAGATCAGCCACAAGGGAAGGGTCTCACCTTATTGAGGCTCTTCCCCTCATCACACAAGCAACACTCTCCACTATTACATGATACATACAAAATCTACATGATCAAAGGCTATTAACTTGGAATCTATGGTGGAGATCCAATCTCCACCAAGGATCAAGGATCTAGATGACCTAAGGATCCCTGTGTAATGCCCCATGTTTTCAGTACCCGAGTATATGACTCATTTTCCAAGAACTCGAGTGTTAACCTTAAAGGATGGTCAAATTAGAGTGTATATATATATATATATATTCCAAACTATCAGAGTAAGTAGATGAGCGTAGAATGGACAAATAAGCATTAAGGAAAATTTTCATTTCATTTGGAATACACAAGAAGCTGCCTATAATGACTTATACAAATCAATGCCCCCATTCTTACAATTACAAAATAAAATAATATTACATGTGAAATAAAGTAAATTACAACAATCTTGGGATGTGAAATCCTGTAGCAACCCTTAGCAATTACAATCATCCTTCCTGGTCAATTATAGCCTGCTCCTCATCGATATAAACATGAATGTCACCTGGGCCACCTGTGCTACCTGTACGGTTATATATTTGATGGATGAGTGGCCAACTCAGTGTGAATTTTTCTCAAGATTAACACCACTGCATTAGGTAAGCATAGTTATAAAATAACAAGGCAATCAAAATAAGATATAATGCAGTCTTTTTAAATGCATGGATGCGTGAATGCACATTGCCCCGGGGATGCACATCCGTGCAGAAGATGGGCTCGTCACCCATGCAATCATCGACCTGGGAAAATCATCCAGTCGGAACAGGGGTCGATAGTTGGTGGTCTGGGAGTTAGCGAAACGATACCTTGATGATCCTAAGGCACGTGTTACAACATCCAAAATTTACCACCCGTCATCGCCAATATGTCATGGATGCATGATTAGCCAAACTATTATTAGTCTAGTTACAATCAGGGAATTTAAATAAGCTCAAGGTCACTACGGGGGCTTGTCATCAACGTAGGCCGACAGCTCAGGCATAGGTCCTATACCACCATCTCCGGCTCATGAGACTACCATCTTGGGATGTTTAATGGAAACCCATCGACTAGTGGCCAATCATATTATAATATACGGGGCTTACCATCGCATGATTGCACGATATAAAACATCGAACCCATATAGGAAAAATACCAGAACAAAGCCACATAGAGCGATATCAAAACAAGTCATATAAGGTAGATATCAAAAAAACCATCCTTGGAAACCATTAGACACAACAACCTTAGATGGTAGACCCACATCAATGGTCAATTTAAACCACCATTCAATAACCACTAAGCCGAAGGTCCATTACAATCACAACCAATCGGGTTACATCCCAAGTATGGGTGTACATTTATAGGTGGGGATTTTCCACTGATGTACCAGTTTAAGTTCCATAAGCAATCCACAAATAATCCACAAGTATGAATAAATATGTAGGATAGACATTAAGCATGTAATGTTACAATTTAATTCTAGCAATTAACACATGTGACTGAGAAACAGAGATATCAATTACAAATTTAAAATAAAAACTATAACTTAAGCTAATGGGAAGATGGAAAGCTCAGGGGGAAGAATCATTACTTGTAGGGTCGTGGTTGCGTTCTTGATCAAGTTCTCTTGTGGTCCAACATCACCCAAGAAATTTCCTAAAATGAGTATTCCCACAGTTTGTCTACTATCATGAGGGTCCGAAGGGATAATCCCGAGGCCCTTTTAGGCTTTCGTTAGAGGGAACGGGCCCACCCTATTTTTATCCAACAAGGTGGCCCCATGGACCGGCCTAAGTGAGAGCTCATGGGTTTCATCAAAAATCATTTCAATAGTTGGAAGTGTAACATATGTATTACTGCACTCTATCATTTTGTGGGGTACATGGCACAGTAATGATGGTTAGCATTGTCCAAACATAGCCCATGTAAATCAGCACTATCCTATCATGGTTCATATAAATCAGCATCGTCTAGATATAGTTCATGCAATTTAGTGCTATCCAAGTGTAGTTCATATAGACCAGCACTCTCCCCGACATTGTCTAGCACCGTCCAATATAATATGGATGGTGTGGATGAAATAAACACATCATGGGTGGGGTCCGTGTCCTTAAATGGACAGATGGCTTGGATACATCACATAATCATGATGGGACTGCAGAACTTGCTGTCCACAATCCAGCAGCTAACTGGTGGGGCCAAGAAATGGACGGTTTAGATGCAGACCTCAAGGTCAAACCCATAGAATCTGCTGACGCTAATACATGAGGTCACCACCAGAACCGTCCAGATGGACGGCTAGATGTAGAAAGCATAAATCACGGTGGGCCCCATGTCCGTGCCAGAAACAGATGGACTGTGTGACAGTGAAACGTATACATCACAGGTAGGCTCCACCGTCTGACCCTTGAACGGTGGAAGGCGTGAATATACATATAATGCAGGTGGGTCCACACGTGTGGGACCCACCAGCTTTGATGAAGCTAATGTACGGGTTTTTACTTCATCTAGCGTTCCACCATACTGCACCGTCCAGATGGACGGTGCTGATATAGAATAAATATGTATTCAAGGTGGGGCCCACCATAATATTATTTAAATATATTATTATTTTATATTATATATTATATATAGATGATCACTGTCCACGTGGTGTGTCCCACCCATGACACCTACATTATATTATATTATATTATACACATCCCTGGCCTGCTCCAGCGTCCATGTGCGCTGGACGGACGGTCTAGATGCTGGACGCATTCATATGTCATGTGGGCCCCACTTGGGCATGGACCACCCAAGAGGTGGGCCAGCCCCAATCTTCCACCCAAATCAGATGGACCGGGTTGAGAAAACATACAATTCCAGGTGGGCCAGCGGTTAGCATTCCTATTGCTGGACCTACCTCTGGCCTGCCCGTTTGGATCCAAGCCTCACAATGATCTCTCTAATGGACTGACGGTGTAGATACAACACTCATCAAGATGGGACCCTACAGTGGGCCCCACAGCGTTAGACAACACGCTGGTCATCATTGCTGTCAGGCGGGAGCTCCACATGAGATTTAAGTCTGTCTTATTTCCAGGCCCATGGCCTGTAATAATATGGAAAAATGGAGGAACGGTCTGAAAAACTCATGCATCTTGGTGTGGCCCACCGCGATTCGATGGTGCGGCCCACCCTAACATTTGGTGAGGCCCATAATCAGTGCAGCCCAGATGTTGTCAATGTGCATGGCCCGTGCTGCAGGCCGTTTTTAGCTTCCTTTTGGCTGAGTCTTCAGCTGGTTTCAGGTTTTTACGGCCTAATTCAGCCCTGTTTCGGACCTTCTAACGGCCCAACAGGAGGGCCATTTTTCAGCCTGGTTCAGGGCCTATCTTAGGTCCGAGTTTGCAGTTGGTTGAAGTGTTGTGTCGGCCTCCAAACGAGGCCGGAATCTACCTAAAAAGAAGGGGGAAAAGGGAGGTGGTTAGGCCGTTACCTGGCCTGGCCGGCAAGATGGTTGACGCCCCCACTCTCTCTCTCTCTTTCTTTTCTTTCTCACTTTCTCTCTCTCTCTTTCTTCTCTTTGTTTCCTTTCTCTCTCTCTTTCTTTCTGGAGTGGAAATAGAGGGCAGTGGTGTCCTATTTATAGGCAGGGAGAGGTGAGACCGACAGTTGGCAAAAGCTCTTCACACTCAATGGTTGGGATTGAAGAGAGAGCTTGCTAGTGGGTGCATTGTCCCATATGACTTGAAAATTTTATGTATAAGTCGTCTTATCTTTAAAGTTTTTGTTGAGTTTTTACCTTCCTGACTGGTGTGGAGTGTAAACTGAGTCTCCAGGATCATGGTGGATTGTCTCAACGTCGCTTGGAAATCCTACCCTGTGCGTGTTAAGTCAAGTCATTTGGTTAACTGGTCTTGAGTTTCAATAATCGTGGGTCTAAAGGTAACACCCAAGTACTAGAAAGTACGGGGTGTTACACCCTGATCTAAGGAAGGAAAGAGCATAAAGGGTTCCATGGAGAATGGTCCCTTGCATGCACATGCATGTAATGTAGGATAGGCTACAAGCAATATCCATGGAGTTTTGGAGCCACCACCATCACTTGATGGGTCCCACAAGCTCCTTGAATGGAAGAAGAATTAAGAACAAGAAAGGATGAAAGAAAATCTGGAATTTAGACATACAAGCACACCCACCTAGCAAATCAACTTCAAAGCTACACCACAATGCTCTAGAAGCTCCAAGAATCAAGGATCTAAGGTTGAGATTGGTTGAAGAGGATGGATTAGGAGGTGTTTAGGAGATGAGAGGGCTGGAAATGGAGGGGAGGTGGGACTTTTGGAGGGTTGCAAGACGGAGAGGAGAGGGAGAGGTAGAGAGAAATGAGAAGAAAGAGAGAGGGAGAGAGAGTTGTAGAGATGTCATGATGACTCTCTCTTTCCTTGGTTAGAGAAAACTATGATAGCCTATGGTGATAATAACAAAGTGGTTAGGCTGGGTAGGTCTAGGGGTGATAGGTTAATAGGTCTTCTAGCAACTCTATATTAGGGGTGACATTGTCACCCAGATGCACTTAGGAAAACATGTGGTGTGGGGGTCCACCACCACACATCAAAGGCCCAAATCGAACGTTGCCCATAACTCATGATGTACACATCAGATTCACGTACGGGACGCGGCGTTAGAACCACGGCGCCGATACGGACAAGATGGCATACATTTCAGGTCGATCTGAGTCGAGTCAATGTGTCCGAACTCAAGGACGACCGCAAACACTACCCAAAGGTCACAGGCCGCTGGGATTTTAACTGGTAGGACCGCGTGACCTAAAGAAACGGCATACACACTTGGGTTAGGGTTTTACAGCTCTCCCCACCAATAAAGAAATTTCATCCATGAAATTTACCTAATCCAGGACAAAATGAAAATGCAGAAACACCATCATCATATATAGCAACCATCAATAGAGAAGGCAATGCATACAATCATATAGTCAATTAAGCATTAAACAAATGGGGATAACACTCTCTAATCTTAGCTTCCCATTCCCAAGATACCTCAGCCTTCGAATGATGACTCCACTACACCTTCACCAGGGGAATGACCTTGGTCCTAAGAACTTGCTCCTCCCGATCAAGAATACGAATCGGTTGCTCAATATAGGAAGCATCCTCACAGACCTTAAGGGGTTGCCAATCAATCATTGGAATGATGTTCGACCTACACTTCCTCAACATAGATACATAGAACACATCGTGGATCCCGGACAACTCTGAAGGTAAGGCAAGCCTATAAGCCACAGCGCCCATGCACTCGATAATCTCGAAAGGTCCAATGAATCTCGGGGCAAGCTTGCCCTTCTGTCCAAATCGAATCACGCCCTTCAAAGGCGAGACCTTGAGATATACCATGTCCCCAACTGCAAAATCGAGGGGTCGACTCTGACGATCTTTAAAACTCTTCTACTGACTCTAAGCTATACGCATCCTCTGCCTAATAATATCCACAACCTTTGACGTCTGCTACACAAGCTCGGGACCTAAGAGACGACACTCTTCAACCTTGGTCCAACAGTTAGGAGATCAGCACAGTCTACCATATAGTGACTCAAAAGGAGTCATGCAGATAGTCGCCTGATAACTGTTGTTGTACGCAAACTCAGCAAGGCGCAAATGCTCGTCCCAACTACCTGCAAAGTCAATCACACAGGCTCTAAGCATATCCTCAAAGATCTGGTTAACCCTTTCAGTCTGCCCATTTGTCTGCGGATGATAAGCGATACTAAGATGCAAAGTAGACCCCATCGCCTTCTGAAAACTCCTCTAAAATTAAGACATAAATCTGGGGTCTTGGTCAGATACGATCGAAATCAGAATATCGTGCAGTCTCACTATCTCCTCGATGAATACCTTCGTAAGCCGGTCCATAGTCCAGGAAGCATGCATCAAAATGAAATGTGTTGACTTTGTCAGACGATCAATGATAACCCATATGGCATCATGACCGCATTGAGTCCTCGGCAAACCCATGATAAAATCCGTCAACACATGCTCTCACTTCCAAACTGGAACGCTCAATGGCTGCAAGGGACCAGGGGGTCTCTGGTGATCGGCCTTGACATGCTAGCAAGTGTCACACTCGGCCACGAAGCTATCAATCTCGCGTTTCATCCCCGACTAAAAATACTGCCTCCTCATATCTCTATACATCTTCGTGGAGCCCGAGTGGATGGTAAGTCTCAATCGATGTGCCTTGGTCATCAGATCACGACGCAACTCTAGCACATTCGGGACACACAATCAGCCTCTGAAGCGTAATCCATCGTCGAAACCAATCTGTCAGTCTGACTGCTCCACGGATGTTACCTCTGCTCGGTACTCCTGAAGTGACTCGTCCTTTTGCTGAGCCTCCATCACCCTAGCAACCAAAGAGGGTTGAATCAACAAGCTCAAAAGCTGAACCATGGAAGAATGCAGACCGAACTCAAAGTCAAACTTCGAAACATCCTCGAGCATCTATCTCCCTCAAACTATCATCTATGCCACCAGGCCTCATGGCTGACGGCTGAGCACGTCTGCCACCACGTTCACCTTACCCGGGTGGTACTGAAGGTTGAAGTCATAATCCTTCAACAATTCCATCCATTGCCTCTGTCGCATGTTCAACTCAGACTGTGAAAACAAATACTTCAAGCACTTATGGTCCGAGAAGAGCTCGAACCTAACTCTATAAAGATAATGCCTCCACACCTTCAGTACAAAGACAACTGCCGCTAGCTACAAATCATGGGTGGGGTATTTCAGCTCGTGGACCTTGAGCTGGCATGAGGCATAAGCCACAGGCTTCCCGTGCTGCATCAGAACAACACCTAAGTTAACTTTGGAGGCATCGGTAAACACAACAAAACCATCACTTTGATCAGGATGAGTGAGGACAGGAGCGGATGTGAGGCGGTCCTTCAACTCCATAATTGCCTCCTCGTATGCGTCACTTGAGACAAACTCAGTGCCCTTCCACATCAACCAGGTAAGCGGTGCTGCAATATGGGAGAAACCCTCAATAAATCGTCGATAGTATTCCGCCATACCAAGAAAGCTACGGATCTCGGACACGTTCGTGGGCTAGCCACACTGACGCAATGCATCAACCTTCGAGGGGTCCACAGCGACACCCTCCCTCATCACCACATGACCGAGGAACTTCACCTCCTCCTGCCAGAACTTGTACTTCTCCAGCTTCGCATACAACTGGTGGGCACGGAGGGTCTCAAGCACAACCTGCAAATGCATCACATGGTCCCCCTGAGTCCTCGAATACACCAGAATATCATCAATAAATACAACCATGAACTGATCGAGGAAGGACCAAAAGACCTCGTTCATCAGCTGCATAAACACGGCGGGCGCATTGGTCAGTCCGAACGACATGACTAGAAACTCAAAGTGACCATAGCGAGTCCAGAATGTTGTCTTCGGTATGTCCTCCTCTCAGACCTGAATCTAATGGTAACCAGAGCGCAAGTCTATATTAGAAAAGAACTATGCACCCTGCAGCTAGTCGAACAAATCATCTATCTTTGGAAGCGGGTATCTGTTCTTAATAGTGACCCTGTTGAGCTCGCGGTAATCCACACAGAGCCTCAACGAGTCATCCTTCTTCTTCACGAACAATACCGGGCTCCCCACGACGAACTACTAGGATGAATAAAACCCAACTCCCATAGCTCATCCAACTGCTCCTGCAGTTCCTGCAACTCCATCGGTGTCATCCGGTAGGGGGCCTTCGAGATAGGCGCGGTACTGGGTACCAAATCAATCTAAAACTCAATTTGTCAATGCGGTGGCAAACCCGGGATATCTTAGAACACATCCAGGTAATCACAGACTACTGGCAGTTGCTCATTACACCCTGCCACAGACTCTACGACAATACAAGCCAACAAACTGGACAACGACTTTCCTCTGGGATCGGCAACGAACTAGAACACTGGCAAGTCGGGAATATGAAACATGACTGTCCTCGCGGCACAATCTAAGATGGCATGGTACTCAGCAAGCCAGTCCATACCCAGGAAAACATCAAATTCCACTATCGGCAACACTAAAAAATCAGCAGGCAAGAACATATCGCCAACCAAAACTGGGCAAGAAGGGCAACGACGGCTCAAAACAACAAACTTTCCCAAGGGAGTCAAAACGACCCAAGCCTCAGACACGGACTCCAATGAAATACCGGTCGATTAGCAAAACTCATCAGCCACGAAGGAATGGGAAGCACCAGAATCAAACAGAACATGAGCAATACAAGTAGAAACAAGGAGAATACCCTCGACAACTCCACTGGCAGAAGACTGCGGGTCCTGGCCCTACGCCTACTACACGGAATAAAATCTACCCTGAGCTAACAAAGGAAGCAAGCCTGAAGACTGTCGGTCCTGACTCTACATCCGTTGTGCGGTAATATATACTTGACCCAGGGATTGGGGAAGTGCTTGCCCCCTCTACTATTATTGTCTCTGCTACTGTTGTGACCGCTATGGAGGCTTGCCTGGCTGCCTCTGCTACTGAGGAGGAGGCCTAGGAGCGGGAGCCTGATGCTGCACTTGCTGCTGATACTACTACTGCTGAGGAGGATGGGGAGGAGGCAACTGCGATGGCCTCTGCTACTACAAGGGGAGAGGGCAATCACGCCTCCGATGCCCTGTCTGCCCACATCCATAGCAAACACCGAAAAATGGCTAGGAGGAAGGTGCAGCTGGCTGCGCTGATGATGAAGCTACCGACTGCATTGTGGGCTACCTGAACTCAGATCTACCTCTCTGCCTCTGCTAATGAGGCTGTCAGGAACTGCCGGATGGTGCCCTCCTCTTCCGATCTGCACGGAGCTCTGATCTCGGGTCCTCTGGGTCATAGTCTAATCCTCCTCATATAACAACGCTCTGTGAATGACCTGATCAAACATCATCAAGCAATGTCCCATCACGCGGCTGCAAAGGGTGAGACGCAAGCCACTCACAAAACAACGAGCCTTCCACTTCTCATTGTCAACGAGGTAAGAAGCAAATCGAGAAATTGCTACAAAACGGGCCTCATACTGGAACACCGTCATATCACTATGAACTAGGGTCTCAAACTCAATCGCCCTCTACTCCTGAACATGCTCGAGAAAGAACTTTTGGTTAAAACTATCCATGAAGTCCTTCCAGGTCCAAATAACACCTAGCCCGGCCATCCTCGATACTAATGACCACCAATATCGGGCCTCACCCTGCAGAAGGAAAGTGGCTAACGAGACTCTTTGCTCGCTCGGACACTATATGGTGTCGAATATCCTCTCCACCTCATTGCACCACAACTCAGCGGTAAAAGGGTCGAGCTCACCCCTGAACCTCGAGGGATCATGCTGCCGGAACTCTTGAAATATCGCGCTTGAACGCGGCAAGTCAGACTGCACAGGAACCTCAGTAGCAGGCTAGCGGGTCTACAGGGCAACAGTGACGACCTGCATCATCTGCTAAAAATGCTCAATCCCTAAAGGAACCCTTGGGAAAACAAAGGCGGCACTAGCCTCAGGTGGAAGCACGGGATTGACAGGAGCCTCAGGAACTGGAATAGTAGGCTCAGGTGGGGGAACGGGTGCCACTGGGGGTGGAATTGGGACCTCAGGTATAGGATTCACAACGGGTGGAGCAGGATGTGCTCGGGTTGTTCGGGTCACTGGAGCAGAATGAGAAACACGTCCACGGGCACCACAGCCATGGGCACCTTGCTTAGGTGGCATCGCCTACAAAATAACAAGGACGATGAGTGCAAAGGAATCAGAATCTTACAAGCTCAACGGAATGAAGGGAACGCTCTCGGGACACCACTTGTCTTAAGCTCGCAGCAGATATGCAATGTTATCCTACGTTATATCCAAGATTACATGTTATACTCTGATACCAACTCCTGTCACGCCCCAGACTCGGTGACCGGACTCGCAAGGAACCTGATAGCCGGTTTCGACCGCAATAGCCTCCGTAGTACCCCATTCTAAGTTCCTGGCTCAGGTTCCGATCCCGAGATCTTACAAGGAGGATTTCATAGTATCAATCTAATCCAAATCAAGCATACCCAAGATCATAGCAAGTAGATCTCAGGAATTTAACCACAAAAGACATTGCAAAATCCACTAGGAATTAAAACTTTACGGGTATATAAGGCTCAAAAGGAAAAACATAAGGTGAGAAAGGAAGAGAAAAGTCTTCAAAGGGTCCTCAGCATGCTCCAATCCAATGCTCTACCGCTACTACGCCGACCTAGGATCACCTACACTCATCAATCGTGCATAAGATTATAGAAAGCTTAGAGGGTGGTGTAAGGTGTGTGACAATGGTGCTCAGAAGAAGATAGGGGAGAATGCAGAAGGAAACATGAATAATACCAATGTTACTAGTCGTACCGAGGCTAAGTTATGAATGTAGTAAGCCATACCAAGGCTATACAATGCAATACATGAGTACTGGGTGCCATACCGAGGTGATGCAACAGAAGGCTTATACAGCCGATGCCAATGCAATGCGAAGTAATGCCAGTCCTCATATCCAATCCACATATCAAGTACAGTTCCATCATAAGGAATCCACCGATGTCAAGTACATTGTAGGATGACTGCTGCTCTGCAAGACCCGCGCAGTCAAATGAGCTTAGGAGACCTCACTACCCACCTATAGACACCTAATTTACCAGCGAGGCTTGACGGTAGCGGACCCATTTACGAGCTGGTCAGACTTACCCTAGATATTGTCATCTCTCTTAGGCGAGTAAGGCCACACCCCCTCCCAACCGACCTTACAACAGTGGGAGTCGCAGCCTAATGGAATAAGGTAGTAGGGCGCTCATGGTTTCCACTCGGTCTCGGCATTGAAGCGTCTCCTCGATACCATGAAAGTTTAGGAGCTTTCACCTAGGTACATCCTATGCATCCCAAATGCTCAAGAATCATTTTTGGTGTCCACACACGACCATCCACAATATATCTGTGGAGGCTACGACCCTAATGAAGTAAAGGCGAATATCCACATGCTATACAATGCCAGATGCATGAATCACACAATCATCCATGCATCAATCCCAAGCATCCATCGTGCTCAAGAGGGTAAACTCCATCCCTTAGGGAGATATCAACATGTCCTACACAATGGCACAACTATAGCCAATCATACCTCAACCAAGCATGCATATGATGCGTATGGGAGTGAGCAATGAATATGAATAAGGGTGCCGATGAGGTGAATGAGAAGATGACTACCCAAGAAGGGTCGAGGTACTTAACCAATGCTTCATGAGGAGTATGACCTCAAGTAGGGGCCCATTTAATTGAGGTATCCCATGAGACAAAACGCACAAAAACTAGGGGCCTAGGTAGTAAAGAAGTGGGTCTAACAAGAGACTAAGGTGGGCATTCAACCACACTTAGATATAATGGGCCTAGAAGGGTCCAAATGGGGACTTTCAACCACCATTTTCCCAAGGCATCTAACCACAAACCATAAGCTACAAGGCCCAACATCCAAACCACATGTACATAAGTCCCAAAAAGGCATAGAAGATGGGCCCAATACAAACTCCAACCACATGGGCCCAAAGAGGGAAAATCATGCCCAAAGCCCAAGGGCCATAAAATCCAAGCAATTAGATGGACTTAATGGGCAGCCCATGTACACAATTACATGGCCTAAAAACACATTTAAGTTGGGTGAAATGGGCCCCACTACATTAGCCTAATAATTAACAATTTAAGTAGGTATTTAAGGGCCCAAATTCACCTTTTTCCTTAGCCCATAAGTCCAGCAATTGGTGGAAGGTCAGCCCAACATATGGTTGGCCAAGGTAGGACATTCCAGCCCAATCTGGGCCCACCAAATTTTGGTAAAAGTTTGGGTCCCACAAGTGGTCATCAATGGGTGGCCCAATCATGCATCAATTGAGCCCAAAAATTTTTCTAAGAAATAGGTGAGCAATAAGTACCCAAATCCCTCAATGTGGTGGGACCCCATTTCCAATAAAAATTCAACCATACGTTGTATACTTAATGCCCAATGGTTGGGCTTTCAGTCCACTTAATATTTTGGGCCTGCTGAAGCCCAAAAATTAGTCAAAATAGGTGAGAATCAATCCCATAGGGGCTGGTAATGATCAAAAGGTGCCCCACCAGATGGAAGGGCATTTACCACTCAATACCAAGTAGGCCTTCTGCTGGAATGCAGGCCCAACAGCAGCCCAAGCGTGGGCCTCCCAAGGGTGGGACGACGCAAAGCCATGGACAGCCTCGCCACATACATCAAAGGTGGGCTCCACACGTCCAAGGTGGGCCCCACATGGGACGTCCACTCAGGGTGGACCCAACCTCCACGTGGGCCACACCTAAAGGGGAGGATGGTGTGGATGAAAGCATACACCATGGTGGGCCTAGCTAAGGATGGCCAGCCATGCTGGACATCCACCTGCTAGACGTCCAGTATTGTTCACTGGTCCAGCTAGTTGGCCCCACTACCATGGCCTCTATGGCCCTCTGAAACATTACATGGTGGGCCCCACAAACATGCACAGAAGCCCTAATGGGCTGGGCACAATAAGTTCCACAATTACAAAGAAGATAGCAAGGTAGAAATAAAAATTCTGCCACATACATGTTGTTGTCTTGATTTTGGGCCCTCCAATGGAGTGGATCCAGGGCCTCCAAAATTTTTAAAATTGAGGGCCAAGGTCCCTCATCATGTCTACAATAAGGTGGGACCCAAAAAGGTGGCCCACCATGTAAGACCCATATCCTAGCCCGTAACATTCCATAGGCTTCCGCGATCCTCCCGGTCGAATTCAGGCAACCCATGATCTGTTGTCGGCATTTGCATACGACCTTAAGTCGTATCCCATATTTTAGAGTTAGCTCAACCCGAGATTTGTACCCTGGCGACCGTGTCGTCACTCCAGTTCTGATGCCACGTCTCACGCACCGAGGCGACACCCAGGCCAAGAGATGTGGGCCCGCATTCAGTTCAAGGAAAAACACCACACTTTATAATCCCAAGAGAATCCATCACATCAGATGTCAAGTACACATTCCATCACTCCCATCACTCACACCCATCCCCAAGTATAATACCCATCCCCAAAGTCAACTCTCCCCATCACCCATCACTCACCATCCCTCTCTCTCCTTACATCACACCTCTCTCTCATCTCTCTCTCATTCTCCTAAGCAACCTAACATCCATGGGAGAGAAGCTTTATGTGTGGCACACCTCCTTACCTCCCATCTCCATCATCTTAGCCATCCAATCTCCATCTTCCTCCATTAAAGTTGGAGCTTTGGAGCTAAGGAGTCCAAGAAGCCTAGAAGAAGCGCGAACGATGGGTGATCCACCGTTGATTTCTATTTTAAGGGCCCACTTGTTGTGAGACCCACTTGATGTATGCATTGAATAAGGGAGGGCCCATTAGTGGTGGGGTCCCTCCCCTTCACGTTCCTCTCTCTCTTTCCCCTTTATAATGGAGTGGGCCCCACCAATATATGTGTTATATCTACTCCGCCCATCTGCTGGTGTGGCCCACCGTACTGCATGGGATGATCCACACCGCCCACGCTATTGTGGACCCATCATTATGTATTTATTATATCTGCATTGTCCAGAGTCTCTGGATGGTGGAGACCCACCCACCTTGATATGTGTGTTTTGCCCTAGCCGTCCACCTATGTGGATCCACCATGATGAATGTGTTGTATCAAACTGCCCGTCCGTCTGGACGTGATCCACCATGATGTGGGTTTCATCCATGCCATGCATCTATTTTTGGTGGTAGCAGCAGCAGCTATTGCTGATGTCAGCAGTTGGTGGGGACCACCATGATATATGTGTTTCATATCCAGGTTGTTCGTGCCTGGACGGTTCTGTGGGCCCTAACATGAGGTATGTGTTTAATCCATACCATCCAACACCCTGGACAGGTGGGACCCTCCCCTGTATCATCACCATCCAAACTCTAGATGGTGATTGGCTGGACCACCTCACACCAGCCTATAGCTGATGTATTGACGTCAGCAAGTTCTATGGGTCCCACTGCTGTATACGTCAGCAAATTCTATGGGTCCCATTGATATATGTGTTATATCACTCCGTCCATCCATATGGCGTGGCCCACCCCACACGTGTGGGTGGGACCCACCTTAATGTAATTATTATATCTACACCGTCCAGTAGATTACTGGATGGTGGCTGCACCTTGATGTATTCATTTCATTTACACCGTCCACTAGATTGGGACGGTGGGTCCCACCTTGGTTGTTGGAGTGGGTACTAGACACTGGTGCAACTAGGCATGTGTAATGACCCGCAAATTTTTGTGCTAATCTTTCCCTAGTAGTTGTTTTTGGGGTAATTAGTGCTAATCTCGATTGCTTGTGAAATTCGCATCAATCACTTTAAATTCGATCTGCATGGCTCAAAAAGTGTAGATTAGTTAGCGCTATGTTACTCTGAAATCTGGGATCCATCGCTAAATCTAGTTGTTCTGAGGAATTTTTGGAAGTTCTGGATTGGACCTGGACCGCGCGTCGAAAGTCTGATAGCGATGATCTTAGGCTGTTGCGGTCACCATGTTGGGCTTGACCATCACCTCGAAAATCAAGTCCAGATGTTATTCTGGGTCGATTTGCTTGAGTTCGGAGTGAAGAGTGTGAGAACGATTAGATATTTAATGAGCTTTTATGAAATCTGAGTCGTGTCGCTTGCGCGACGATTTTAAGCAATCTAACCGTTGGATTCTGACCCAATTTTACCCTCTGATCAGGGAAGGTAGCCCAGGCATGTCCTTGTGCTTGTGGACCTGATCGAGATTCTGTGACCGTTGAATTAAGTGTGGTCCGTCACGGCTGATCTGAAGAGCCGGTCGGTACGAAAACTCAGCTTGACCTAGATCCATGGTCAAAGAGCTTAAGTCCGACCTTTCGTGGTTATAGACTCACTAGAAGTGCTTCGTTGGATCGAGAGAGGCTTGCTTTGGTTATAACCTAAGTATACCTTGTCCCTGGGGTTATTTTCATCAATTTGAGGCCTATTTATAGTCCTTAAACCCTAGCTCTCTTTTCCATACGA